>NW_027143771.1:0-48883 GCF_026170545.1 Melanerpes formicivorus
TCGCTCACTCTCGAAATCAAGCATTTTACAGCAGGTTGGAGCAGCCTGTATCTCAGCACAGGAATATGGTAGGGAAGAATTCTAAGGATCATTTTGACTGCCTCCAGAAGTTAGATCAGATGGCAAATTGGATTTGGTGCTAGGTCTTTCCCTTTAGGTTTTACCCCAACAATGTTTTCATTAGTTTCGCTCACTCTCGAAATCAAGCATTTTACAGCAGGTTGGAGCAGCCTGTATCTCAGCACAGGAATAAGGTAGGGAAGAATTCTAAGGCTCATTTTGACTGCCTCCAGAAGTTAGATCAGATGGCAAATTGGATTTGGTGCTAGGTCTTTCCCTTTAGGTTTTACCCCAACAATGTTTTCATTAGTTTCGCTCACTCTCGAAATCAAGCATTTTACAGCAGGTTGGAGCAGCCTGTATCTCAGCACAGGAATAAGGTAGGGAAGAATTCTAAGGATCATTTTGACTGCCTCCAGAAGTTAGATCAGATGGCAAATTGGATTTGGTGCTAGGTCTTTCCCTTTAGGTTTTACCCCAACAATGTTTTCATTAGTTTCGCTCACTCTCGAAATCAAGCATTTTACAGCAGGTTGGAGCAGCCTGTATCTCAGCACAGGAATAAGGTAGGGAAGAATTCTAAGGCTCATTTTGACTGCCTCCAGAAGTTAGATCAGATGGCAAATTGGATTTGGTGCTAGGTCTTTCCCTTTAGGTTTTACCCCAACAATGTTTTCATTAGTTTCGCTCACTCTCGAAATCAAGCATTTTACAGCAGGTTGGAGCAGCCTGTATCTCAGCACAGGAATAAGGTAGGGAAGAATTCAAATACTCATTTTGACTGCCTCCAGAAGTTAGATCAGATGGCAAATTGGATTTGGTGCTAGGTCTTTCCCTTTAGGTTTTACCCCAACAATGTTTTCATTAGTTTCGCTCACTCTCGAAATCAAGCATTTTACAGCAGGTTGGAGCAGCCTGTATCTCAGCACAGGAATAAGGTAGGGAAGAATTCTAAGGCTCATTTTGACTGCCTCCAGAAGTTAGATCAGATGGCAAATTGGATTTGGTGCTAGGTCTTTCCCTTTAGGTTTTACCCCAACAATGTTTTCATTAGTTTCGCTCACTCTCGAAATCAAGCATTTTACAGCAGGTTGGAGCAGCCTGTATCTCAGCACAGGAATAAGGTAGGGAAGAATTCTAAGGCTCATTTTGACTGCCTCCAGAAGTTAGATCAGATGGCAAATTGGATTTGGTGCTAGGTCTTTCCCTTTAGGTTTTACCCCAACAATGTTTTCATTAGTTTCGCTCACTCTCGAAATCAAGCATTTTACAGCAGGTTGGAGCAGCCTGTATCTCAGCACAGGAATAAGGTAGGGAAGAATTCTAAGGCTCATTTTGACTGCCTCCAGAAGTTAGATCAGATGGCAAATTGGATTTGGTGCTAGGTCTTTCCCTTTAGGTTTTACCCCAACAATGTTTTCATTAGTTTCGCTCACTCTCGAAATCAAGCATTTTACAGCAGGTTGGAGCAGCCTGTATCTCAGCACAGGAATAAGGTAGGGAAGAATTCTAAGGCTCATTTTGACTGCCTCCAGAAGTTAGATCAGATGGCAAATTGGATTTGGTGCTAGGTCTTTCCCTTTAGGTTTTACCCCAACAATGTTTTCATTAGTTTCGCTCACTCTCGAAATCAAGCATTTTACAGCAGGTTGGAGCAGCCTGTATCTCAGCACAGGAATAAGGTAGGGAAGAATTCTAAGGCTCATTTTGACTGCCTCCAGAAGTTAGATCAGATGGCAAATTGGATTTGGTGGCTAGGTCTTTCCCTTTAGGTTTTACCCCAACAATGTTTTCATTAGTTTCGCTCACTCTCGAAATCAAGCATTTTACAGCAGGTTGGAGCAGCCTGTATCTCAGCACAGGAATAAGGTAGGGAAGAATTCTAAGGCTCATTTTGACTGCCTCCAGAAGTTAGATCAGATGGCAAATTGGATTTGGTGCTAGGTCTTTCCCTTTAGGTTTTACCCCAACAATGTTTTCATTAGTTTCGCTCACTCTCGAAATCAAGCATTTTACAGCAGGTTGGAGCAGCCTGTATCTCAGCACAGGAATAAGGTAGGGAAGAATTCTAAGGCTCATTTTGACTGCCTCCAGAAGTTAGATCAGATGGCAAATTGGATTTGGTGCTAGGTCTTTCCCTTTAGGTTTTACCCCAACAATGTTTTCATTAGTTTCGCTCACTCTCGAAATCAAGCATTTTACAGCAGGTTGGAGCAGCCTGTATCTCAGCACAGGAATAAGGTAGGGAAGAATTCTAAGGCTCATTTTGACTGCCTCCAGAAGTTAGATCAGATGGCAAATTGGATTTGGTGCTAGGTCTTTCCCTTTAGGTTTTACCCCAACAATGTTTTCATTAGTTTCGCTCACTCTCGAAATCAAGCATTTTACAGCAGGTTGGAGCAGCCTGTATCTCAGCACAGGAATAAGGTAGGGAAGAATTCTAAGGCTCATTTTGACTGCCTCCAGAAGTTAGATCAGATGGCAAATTGGATTTGGTGCTAGGTCTTTCCCTTTAGGTTTTACCCCAACAATGTTTTCATTAGTTTCGCTCACTCTCGAAATCAAGCATTTTACAGCAGGTTGGAGCAGCCTGTATCTCAGCACAGGAATAAGGTAGGGAAGAATTCTAAGGCTCATTTTGACTGCCTCCAGAAGTTAGATCAGATGGCAAATTGGATTTGGTGCTAGGTCTTTCCCTTTAGGTTTTACCCCAACAATGTTTTCATTAGTTTCGCTCACTCTCGAAATCAAGCATTTTACAGCAGGTTGGAGCAGCCTGTATCTCAGCACAGGAATAAGGTAGGGAAGAATTCAAAGGCTCATTTTGACTGCCTCCAGAAGTTAGATCAGATGGCAAATTGGATTTGGTGCTAGGTCTTTCCCTTTAGGTTTTACCCCAACAATGTTTTCATTAGTTTCGCTCACTCTCGAAATCAAGCATTTTACAGCAGGTTGGAGCAGCCTGTATCTCAGCACAGGAATAAGGTAGGGAAGAATTCTAAGGATCATTTTGACTGCCTCCAGAAGTTAGATCAGATGGCAAATTGGATTTGGTGCTAGGTCTTTCCCTTTAGGTTTTACCCCAACAATGTTTTCATTAGTTTCGCTCACTCTCGAAATCAAGCATTTTACAGCAGGTTGGAGCAGCCTGTATCTCAGCACAGGAATAAGGTAGGGAAGAATTCTAAGGCTCATTTTGACTGCCTCCAGAAGTTAGATCAGATGGCAAATTGGATTTGGTGCTAGGTCTTTCCCTTTAGGTTTTACCCCAACAATGTTTTCATTAGTTTCGCTCACTCTCGAAATCAAGCATTTTACAGCAGGTTGGAGCAGCCTGTATCTCAGCACAGGAATAAGGTAGGGAAGAATTCTAAGGCTCATTTTGACTGCCTCCAGAAGTTAGATCAGATGGCAAATTGGATTTGGTGCTAGGTCTTTCCCTTTAGGTTTTACCCCAACAATGTTTTCATTAGTTTCGCTCACTCTCGAAATCAAGCATTTTACAGCAGGTTGGAGCAGCCTGTATCTCAGCACAGGAATAAGGTAGGGAAGAATTCTAAGGATCATTTTGACTGCCTCCAGAAGTTAGATCAGATGGCAAATTGGATTTGGTGCTAGGTCTTTCCCTTTAGGTTTTACCCCAACAATGTTTTCATTAGTTTCGCTCACTCTCGAAATCAAGCATTTTACAGCAGGTTGGAGCAGCCTGTATCTCAGCACAGGAATAAGGTAGGGAAGAATTCTAAGGATCATTTTGACTGCCTCCAGAAGTTAGATCAGATGGCAAATTGGATTTGGTGCTAGGTCTTTCCCTTTAGGTTTTACCCCAACAATGTTTTCATTAGTTTCGCTCACTCTCGAAATCAAGCATTTTACAGCAGGTTGGAGCAGCCTGTATCTCAGCACAGGAATAAGGTAGGGAAGAATTCTAAGGCTCATTTTGACTGCCTCCAGAAGTTAGATCAGATGGCAAATTGGATTTGGTGCTAGGTCTTTCCCTTTAGGTTTTACCCCAACAATGTTTTCATGAGTTTCGCTCACTCTCGAAATCAAGCATTTTACAGCAGGTTGGAGCAGCCTGTATCTCAGCACAGGAATAAGGTAGGGAAGAATTCTAAGGATCATTTTGACTGCCTCCAGAAGTTAGATCAGATGGCAAATTGGATTTGGTGCTAGGTCTTTCCCTTTAGGTTTTACCCCAACAATGTTTTCATTAGTTTCGCTCACTCTCGAAATCAAGCATTTTACAGCAGGTTGGAGCAGCCTGTATCTCAGCACAGGAATAAGGTAGGGAAGAATTCTAAGGCTCATTTTGACTGCCTCCAGAAGTTAGATCAGATGGCAAATTGGATTTGGTGCTAGGTCTTTCCCTTTAGGTTTTACCCCAACAATATTTTCATTAGTTTCGCTCACTCTCGAAATCAAGCATTTTACAGCAGGTTGGAGCAGCCTGTATCTCAGCACAGGAATAAGGTAGGGAAGAATTCTAAGGCTCATTTTGACTGCCTCCAGAAGTTAGATCAGATGGCAAATTGGATTTGGTGCTAGGTCTTTCCCTTTAGGTTTTACCCCAACAATGTTTTCATTAGTTTCGCTCACTCTCGAAATCAAGCATTTTACAGCAGGTTGGAGCAGCCTGTATCTCAGCACAGGAATAAGGTAGGGAAGAATTCTAAGGATCATTTTGACTGCCTCCAGAAGTTAGATCAGATGGCAAATTGGATTTGGTGCTAGGTCTTTCCCTTTAGGTTTTACCCCAACAATGTTTTCATTAGTTTCGCTCACTCTCGAAATCAAGCATTTTACAGCAGGTTGGAGCAGCCTGTATCTCAGCACAGGAATAAGGTAGGGAAGAATTCTAAGGATCATTTTGACTGCCTCCAGAAGTTAGATCAGATGGCAAATTGGATTTGGTGCTAGGTCTTTCCCTTTAGGTTTTACCCCAACAATGTTTTCATTAGTTTCGCTCACTCTCGAAATCAAGCATTTTACAGCAGGTTGGAGCAGCCTGTATCTCAGCACAGGAATAAGGTAGGGAAGAATTCTAAGGATCATTTTGACTGCCTCCAGAAGTTAGATCAGATGGCAAATTGGATTTGGTGCTAGGTCTTTCCCTTTAGGTTTTACCCCAACAATGTTTTCATGAGTTTCGCTCACTCTCGAAATCAAGCATTTTACAGCAGGTTGGAGCAGCCTGTATCTCAGCACAGGAATAAGGTAGGGAAGAATTCTAAGGATCATTTTGACTGCCTCCAGAAGTTAGATCAGATGGCAAATTGGATTTGGTGCTAGGTCTTTCCCTTTAGGTTTTACCCCAACAATGTTTTCATTAGTTTCGCTCACTCTCGAAATCAAGCATTTTACAGCAGGTTGGAGCAGCCTGTATCTCAGCACAGGAATAAGGTAGGGAAGAATTCTAAGGCTCATTTTGACTGCCTCCAGAAGTTAGATCAGATGGCAAATTGGATTTGGTGCTAGGTCTTTCCCTTTAGGTTTTACCCCAACAATGTTTTCATTAGTTTCGCTCACTCTCGAAATCAAGCATTTTACAGCAGGTTGGAGCAGCCTGTATCTCAGCACAGGAATAAGGTAGGGAAGAATTCAAATGCTCATTTTGACTGCCTCCAGAAGTTAGATCAGATGGCAAATTGGATTTGGTGCTAGGTCTTTCCCTTTTGGTTTTACCCCAACAATGTTTTCATTAGTATCGCTCACTCTCGAAATCAAGCATTTTACAGAAGGTTGGAGCAGCCTGTATCTCAGCACAGGAATAAGGTAGGGAAGAATTCTAAGGATCATTTTGACTGCCTCCAGAAGTTAGATCAGATGGCAAATTGGATTTGGTGCTAGGTCTTTCCCTTTAGGTTTTACCCCAACAATGTTTTCATTAGTTTCGCTCACTCTCGAAATCAAGCATTTTACAGCAGGTTGGAGCAGCCTGTATCTCAGCACAGGAATAAGGTAGGGAAGAATTCTAAGGCTCATTTTGACTGCCTCCAGAAGTTAGATCAGATGGCAAATTGGATTTGGTGCTAGGTCTTTCCCTTTAGGTTTTACCCCAACAATGTTTTCATTAGTTTCGCTCACTCTCGAAATCAAGCATTTTACAGCAGGTTGGAGCAGCCTGTATCTCAGCACAGGAATAAGGTAGGGAAGAATTCTAAGGATCATTTTGACTGCCTCCAGAAGTTAGATCAGATGGCAAATTGGATTTGGTGCTAGGTCTTTCCCTTTAGGTTTTATCCCAACAATGTTTTCATTAGTTTCGCTCACTCTCGAAATCAAGCATTTTACAGCAGGTTGGAGCAGCCTGTATCTCAGCACAGGAATAAGGTAGGGAAGAATTCTAAGGCTCATTTTGACTGCCTCCAGAAGTTAGATCAGATGGCAAATTGGATTTGGTGCTAGGTCTTTCCCTTTAGGTTTTACCCCAACAATGTTTTCATTAGTTTCGCTCACTCTCGAAATCAAGCATTTTACAGCAGGTTGGAGCAGCCTGTATCTCAGCACAGGAATAAGGTAGGGAAGAATTCTAAGGCTCATTTTGACTGCCTCCAGAAGTTAGATCAGATGGCAAATTGGATTTGGTGCTAGGTCTTTCCCTTTAGGTTTTACCCCAACAATGTTTTCATTAGTTTCGCTCACTCTCGAAATCAAGCATTTTACAGCAGGTTGGAGCAGCCTGTATCTCAGCACAGGAATAAGGTAGGGAAGAATTCTAAGGCTCATTTTGACTGCCTCCAGAAGTTAGATCAGATGGCAAATTGGATTTGGTGCTAGGTCTTTCCCTTTAGGTTTTACCCCAACAATGTTTTCATTAGTTTCGCTCACTCTCGAAATCAAGCATTTTACAGCAGGTTGGAGCAGCCTGTATCTCAGCACAGGAATAAGGTAGGGAAGAATTCTAAGGCTCATTTTGACTGCCTCCAGAAGTTAGATCAGATGGCAAATTGGATTTGGTGCTAGGTCTTTCCCTTTAGGTTTTACCCCAACAATGTTTTCATTAGTTTCGCTCACTCTCGAAATCAAGCATTTTACAGCAGGTTGGAGCAGCCTGTATCTCAGCACAGGAATAAGGTAGGGAAGAATTCTAAGGATCATTTTGACTGCCTCCAGAAGTTAGATCAGATGGCAAATTGGATTTGGTGCTAGGTCTTTCCCTTTAGGTTTTACCCCAACAATGTTTTCATTAGTTTCGCTCACTCTCGAAATCAAGCATTTTACAGCAGGTTGGAGCAGCCTGTATCTCAGCACAGGAATAAGGTAGGGAAGAATTCTAAGGCTCATTTTGACTGCCTCCAGAAGTTAGATCAGATGGCAAATTGGATTTGGTGCTAGGTCTTTCCCTTTAGGTTTTACCCCAACAATGTTTTCATTAGTTTCGCTCACTCTCGAAATCAAGCATTTTACAGCAGGTTGGAGCAGCCTGTATCTCAGCACAGGAATAAGGTAGGGAAGAATTCTAAGGCTCATTTTGACTGCCTCCAGAAGTTAGATCAGATGGCAAATTGGATTTGGTGCTAGGTCTTTCCCTTTAGGTTTTACCCCAACAATGTTTTCATTAGTTTCGCTCACTCTCGAAATCAAGCATTTTACAGCAGGTTGGAGCAGCCTGTATCTCAGCACAGGAATAAGGTAGGGAAGAATTCTAAGGCTCATTTTGACTGCCTCCAGAAGTTAGATCAGATGGCAAATTGGATTTGGTGCTAGGTCTTTCCCTTTAGGTTTTACCCCAACAATGTTTTCATTAGTTTCGCTCACTCTCGAAATCAAGCATTTTACAGCAGGTTGGAGCAGCCTGTATCTCAGCACAGGAATAAGGTAGGGAAGAATTCAAATGCTCATTTTGACTGCCTCCAGAAGTTAGATCAGATGGCAAATTGGATTTGGTGCTAGGTCTTTCCCTTTAGGTTTTACCCCAACAATGTTTTCATTAGTTTCGCTCACTCTCGAAATCAAGCATTTTACAGCAGGTTGGAGCAGCCTGTATCTCAGCACAGGAATAAGGTAGGGAAGAATTCTAAGGCTCATTTTGACTGCCTCCAGAAGTTAGATCAGATGGCAAATTGGATTTGGTGCTAGGTCTTTCCCTTTAGGTTTTACCCCAACAATGTTTTCATTAGTTTCGCTCACTCTCGAAATCAAGCATTTTACAGCAGGTTGGAGCAGCCTGTATCTCAGCACAGGAATAAGGTAGGGAAGAATTCTAAGGATCATTTTGACTGCCTCCAGAAGTTAGATCAGATGGCAAATTGGATTTGGTGCTAGGTCTTTCCCTTTAGGTTTTACCCCAACAATGTTTTCATTAGTTTCGCTCACTCTCGAAATCAAGCATTTTACAGCAGGTTGGAGCAGCCTGTATCTCAGCACAGGAATAAGGTAGGGAAGAATTCTAAGGCTCATTTTGACTGCCTCCAGAAGTTAGATCAGATGGCAAATTGGATTTGGTGCTAGGTCTTTCCCTTTAGGTTTTACCCCAACAATGTTTTCATTAGTTTCGCTCACTCTCGAAATCAAGCATTTTACAGCAGGTTGGAGCAGCCTGTATCTCAGCACAGGAATGAGGTAGGGAAGAATTCTAAGGATCATTTTGACTGCCTCCAGAAGTTAGATCAGATGGCAAATTGGATTTGGTGCTAGGTCTTTCCCTTTAGGTTTTACCCCAACAATGTTTTCATTAGTTTCGCTCACTCTCGAAATCAAGCATTTTACAGCAGGTTGGAGCAGCCTATATCTCAGCACAGGAATAAGGTAGGGAAGAATTCTAAGGATCATTTTGACTGCCTCCAGAAGTTAGATCAGATGGCAAATTGGATTTGGTGCTAGGTCTTTCCCTTTAGGTTTTACCCCAACAATGTTTTCATTAGTTTCGCTCACTCTCGAAATCAAGCATTTTACAGCAGGTTGGAGCAGTCTGTATCTCAGCACAGGAATAAGGTAGGGAAGAATTCAAATGCTCATTTTGACTGCCTCCAGAAGTTAGATCAGATGGCAAATTGGATTTGGTGCTAGGTCTTTCCCTTTAGGTTTTACCCCAACAATGTTTTCATTAGTTTCGCTCACTCTCGAAATCAAGCATTTTACAGCAGGTTGGAGCAGCCTGTATCTCAGCACAGGAATAAGGTAGGGAAGAATTCTAAGGATCATTTTGACTGCCTCCAGAAGTTAGATCAGATGGCAAATTGGATTTGGTGCTAGGTCTTTCCCTTTAGGTTTTACCCCAACAATGTTTTCATTAGTTTCGCTCACTCTCGAAATCAAGCATTTTACAGCAGGTTGGAGCAGCCTGTATCTCAGCACAGGAATAAGGTAGGGAAGAATTCTAAGGATCATTTTGACTGCCTCCAGAAGTTAGATCAGATGGCAAATTGGATTTGGTGCTAGGTCTTTCCCTTTAGGTTTTACCCCAACAATGTTTTCATTAGTTTCGCTCACTCTCGAAATCAAGCATTTTACAGCAGGTTGGAGCAGCCTGTATCTCAGCACAGGAATAAGGTAGGGAAGAATTCTAAGGCTCATTTTGACTGCCTCCAGAAGTTAGATCAGATGGGAAATTGGATTTGGTGCTAGGTCTTTCCCTTTAGGTTTTACCCCAACAATGTTTTCATGAGTTTCGCTCACTCTCGAAATCAAGCATTTTACAGCAGGTTGGAGCAGCCTGTATCTCAGCACAGGAATAAGGTAGGGAAGAATTCTAAGGCTCATTTTGACTGCCTCCAGAAGTTAGATCAGATGGCAAATTGGATTTGGTGCTAGGTCTTTCCCTTTAGGTTTTACCCCAACAATGTTTTCATTAGTTTCGCTCACTCTCGAAATCAAGCATTTTACAGCAGGTTGGAGCAGCCTGTATCTCAGCACAGGAATAAGGTAGGGAAGAATTCTAAGGCTCATTTTGACTGCCTCCAGAAGTTAGATCAGATGGCAAATTGGATTTGGTGCTAGGTCTTTCCCTTTAGGTTTTACCCCAACAATGTTTTCATTAGTTTCGCTCACTCTCGAAATCAAGCATTTTACAGCAGGTTGGAGCAGCCTGTATCTCAGCACAGGAATAAGGTAGGGAAGAATTCAAATGCTCATTTTGACTGCCTCCAGAAGTTAGATCAGATGGCAAATTGGATTTGGTGCTAGGTCTTTCCCTTTTGGTTTTACCCCAACAATGTTTTCATTAGTATCGCTCACTCTCGAAATCAAGCATTTTACAGAAGGTTGGAGCAGCCTGTATCTCAGCACAGGAATAAGGTAGGGAAGAATTCTAAGGATCATTTTGACTGCCTCCAGAAGTTAGATCAGATGGCAAATTGGATTTGGTGCTAGGTCTTTCCCTTTAGGTTTTACCCCAACAATGTTTTCATTAGTTTCGCTCACTCTCGAAATCAAGCATTTTACAGCAGGTTGGAGCAGCCTGTATCTCAGCACAGGAATAAGGTAGGGAAGAATTCTAAGGCTCATTTTGACTGCCTCCAGAAGTTAGATCAGATGGCAAATTGGATTTGGTGCTAGGTCTTTCCCTTTAGGTTTTACCCCAACAATGTTTTCATTAGTTTCGCTCACTCTCGAAATCAAGCATTTTACAGCAGGTTGGAGCAGCCTGTATCTCAGCACAGGAATAAGGTAGGGAAGAATTCTAAGGATCATTTTGACTGCCTCCAGAAGTTAGATCAGATGGCAAATTGGATTTGGTGCTAGGTCTTTCCCTTTAGGTTTTACCCCAACAATGTTTTCATTAGTTTCGCTCACTCTCGAAATCAAGCATTTTACAGCAGGTTGGAGCAGCCTGTATCTCAGCACAGGAATAAGGTAGGGAAGAATTCTAAGGCTCATTTTGACTGCCTCCAGAAGTTAGATCAGATGGCAAATTGGATTTGGTGCTAGGTCTTTCCCTTTAGGTTTTACCCCAACAATGTTTTCATTAGTTTCGCTCACTCTCGAAATCAAGCATTTTACAGCAGGTTGGAGCAGCCTGTATCTCAGCACAGGAATAAGGTAGGGAAGAATTCTAAGGCTCATTTTGACTGCCTCCAGAAGTTAGATCAGATGGCAAATTGGATTTGGTGCTAGGTCTTTCCCTTTAGGTTTTACCCCAACAATGTTTTCATTAGTTTCGCTCACTCTCGAAATCAAGCATTTTACAGCAGGTTGGAGCAGCCTGTATCTCAGCACAGGAATAAGGTAGGGAAGAATTCTAAGGCTCATTTTGACTGCCTCCAGAAGTTAGATCAGATGGCAAATTGGATTTGGTGCTAGGTCTTTCCCTTTAGGTTTTACCCCAACAATGTTTTCATTAGTTTCGCTCACTCTCGAAATCAAGCATTTTACAGCAGGTTGGAGCAGCCTGTATCTCAGCACAGGAATAAGGTAGGGAAGAATTCAAATGCTCATTTTGACTGCCTCCAGAAGTTAGATCAGATGGCAAATTGGATTTGGTGCTAGGTCTTTCCCTTTAGGTTTTACCCCAACAATGTTTTCATTAGTTTCGCTCACTCTCGAAATCAAGCATTTTACAGCAGGTTGGAGCAGCCTGTATCTCAGCACAGGAATAAGGTAGAGAAGAATTCTAAGGCTCATTTTGACTGCCTCCAGAAGTTAGATCAGATGGCAAATTGGATTTGGTGCTAGGTCTTTCCCTTTAGGTTTTACCCCAACAATGTTTTCATTAGTTTCGCTCACTCTCGAAATCAAGCATTTTACAGCAGGTTGGAGCAGCCTGTATCTCAGCACAGGAATAAGGTAGGGAAGAATTCTAAGGCTCATTTTGACTGCCTCCAGAAGTTAGATCAGATGGCAAATTGGATTTGGTGCTAGGTCTTTCCCTTTAGGTTTTACCCCAACAATGTTTTCATTAGTTTCGCTCACTCTCGAAATCAAGCATTTTACAGCAGGTTGGAGCAGCCTGTATCTCAGCACAGGAATAAGGTAGGGAAGAATTCTAAGGCTCATTTTGACTGCCTCCAGAAGTTAGATCAGATGGCAAATTGGATTTGGTGCTAGGTCTTTCCCTTTAGGTTTTACCCCAACAATGTTTTCATTAGTTTCGCTCACTCTCGAAATCAAGCATTTTACAGCAGGTTGGAGCAGCCTGTATCTCAGCACAGGAATAAGGTAGGGAAGAATTCTAAGGATCATTTTGACTGCCTCCAGAAGTTAGATCAGATGGCAAATTGGATTTGGTGCTAGGTCTTTCCCTTTAGGTTTTACCCCAACAATGTTTTCATTAGTTTCGCTCACTCTCGAAATCAAGCATTTTACAGCAGGTTGGAGCAGCCTGTATCTCAGCACAGGAATAAGGTAGGGAAGAATTCTAAGGCTCATTTTGACTGCCTCCAGAAGTTAGATCAGATGGCAAATTGGATTTGGTGCTAGGTCTTTCCCTTTAGGTTTTACCCCAACAATGTTTTCATTAGTTTCGCTCACTTTCAAAATCAAGCATTTTACAGCAGGTTGGAGCAGCCTGTATCTCAGCACAGGAATAAGGTAGGGAAGAATTCTAAGGCTCATTTTGACTGCCTCCAGAAGTTAGATCAGATGGCAAATTGGATTTGGTGCTAGGTCTTTCCCTTTAGGTTTTACCCCAACAATGTTTTCATTAGTTTCGCTCACTCTCGAAATCAAGCATTTTACAGCAGGTTGGAGCAGCCTGTATCTCAGCACAGGAATAAGGTAGGGAAGAATTCTAAGGCTCATTTTGACTGCCTCCAGAAGTTAGATCAGATGGCAAATTGGATTTGGTGCTAGGTCTTTCCCTTTAGGTTTTACCCCAACAATGTTTTCATTAGTTTCGCTCACTCTCGAAATCAAGCATTTTACAGCAGGTTGGAGCAGCCTGTATCTCAGCACAGGAATAAGGTAGGGAAGAATTCTAAGGCTCATTTTGACTGCCTCCAGAAGTTAGATCAGATGGCAAATTGGATTTGGTGCTAGGTCTTTCCCTTTAGGTTTTACCCCAACAATGTTTTCATTAGTTTCGCTCACTCTCGAAATCAAGCATTTTACAGCAGGTTGGAGCAGCCTGTATCTCAGCACAGGAATAAGGTAGGGAAGAATTCAAAGGCTCATTTTGACTGCCTCCAGAAGTTAGATCAGATGGCAAATTGGATTTGGTGCTAGGTCTTTCCCTTTAGGTTTTACCCCAACAATGTTTTCATTAGTTTCGCTCACTCTCGAAATCAAGCATTTTACAGCAGGTTGGAGCAGCCTGTATCTCAGCACAGGAATAAGGTAGGGAAGAATTCTAAGGATCATTTTGACTGCCTCCAGAAGTTAGATCAGATGGCAAATTGGATTTGGTGCTAGGTCTTTCCCTTTAGGTTTTACCCCAACAATGTTTTCATTAGTTTCGCTCACTCTCGAAATCAAGCATTTTACAGCAGGTTGGAGCAGCCTGTATCTCAGCACAGGAATAAGGTAGGGAAGAATTCTAAGGATCATTTTGACTGCCTCCAGAAGTTAGATCAGATGGCAAATTGGATTTGGTGCTAGGTCTTTCCCTTTAGGTTTTACCCCAACAATGTTTTCATTAGTTTCGCTCACTCTCGAAATCAAGCATTTTACAGCAGGTTGGAGCAGCCTGTATCTCAGCACAGGAATAAGGTAGGGAAGAATTCTAAGGCTCATTTTGACTGCCTCCAGAAGTTAGATCAGATGGCAAATTGGATTTGGTGCTAGGTCTTTCCCTTTAGGTTTTACCCCAACAATGTTTTCATTAGTTTCGCTCACTCTTGAAATCAAGCATTTTACAGCAGGTTGGAGCAGCCTGTATCTCAGCACAGGAATAAGGTAGGGAAGAATTCTAAGGCTCATTTTGACTGCCTCCAGAAGTTAGATCAGATGGCAAATTGGATTTGGTGCTAGGTCTTTCCCTTTAGGTTTTACCCCAACAATGTTTTCATTAGTTTCGCTCACTCTCGAAATCAAGCATTTTACAGCAGGTTGGAGCAGCCTGTATCTCAGCACAGGAATAAGGTAGGGAAGAATTCTAAGGATCATTTTGACTGCCTCCAGAAGTTAGATCAGATGGCAAATTGGATTTGGTGCTAGGTCTTTCCCTTTAGGTTTTACCCCAACAATGTTTTCATTAGTTTCGCTCACTCTCGAAATCAAGCATTTTACAGCAGGTTGGAGCAGCCTGTATCTCAGCACAGGAATGAGGTAGGGAAGAATTCTAAGGATCATTTTGACTGCCTCCAGAAGTTAGATCAGATGGCAAATTGGATTTGGTGCTAGGTCTTTCCCTTTAGGTTTTACCCCAACAATGTTTTCATTAGTTTCGCTCACTCTCGAAATCAAGCATTTTACAGCAGGTTGGAGCAGCCTGTATCTCAGCACAGGAATAAGGTAGGGAAGAATTCTAAGGATCATTTTGACTGCCTCCAGAAGTTAGATCAGATGGCAAATTGGATTTGGTGCTAGGTCTTTCCCTTTAGGTTTTACCCCAACAATGTTTTCATTAGTTTCGCTCACTCTCGAAATCAAGCATTTTACAGCAGGTTGGAGCAGTCTGTATCTCAGCACAGGAATAAGGTAGGGAAGAATTCAAATGCTCATTTTGACTGCCTCCAGAAGTTAGATCAGATGGCAAATTGGATTTGGTGCTAGGTCTTTCCCTTTAGGTTTTACCCCAACAATGTTTTCATTAGTTTCGCTCACTCTCGAAATCAAGCATTTTACAGCAGGTTGGAGCAGCCTGTATCTCAGCACAGGAATAAGGTAGGGAAGAATTCTAAGGATCATTTTGACTGCCTCCAGAAGTTAGATCAGATGGCAAATTGGATTTGGTGCTAGGTCTTTCCCTTTAGGTTTTACCCCAACAATGTTTTCATTAGTTTCGCTCACTCTCGAAATCAAGCATTTTACAGCAGGTTGGAGCAGCCTGTATCTCAGCACAGGAATAAGGTAGGGAAGAATTCTAAGGATCATTTTGACTGCCTCCAGAAGTTAGATCAGATGGCAAATTGGATTTGGTGCTAGGTCTTTCCCTTTAGGTTTTACCCCAACAATGTTTTCATTAGTTTCGCTCACTCTCGAAATCAAGCATTTTACAGCAGGTTGGAGCAGCCTGTATCTCAGCACAGGAATAAGGTAGGGAAGAATTCTAAGGCTCATTTTGACTGCCTCCAGAAGTTAGATCAGATGGGAAATTGGATTTGGTGCTAGGTCTTTCCCTTTAGGTTTTACCCCAACAATGTTTTCATGAGTTTCGCTCACTCTCGAAATCAAGCATTTTACAGCAGGTTGGAGCAGCCTGTATCTCAGCACAGGAATAAGGTAGGGAAGAATTCTAAGGCTCATTTTGACTGCCTCCAGAAGTTAGATCAGATGGCAAATTGGATTTGGTGCTAGGTCTTTCCCTTTAGGTTTTACCCCAACAATGTTTTCATTAGTTTCGCTCACTCTCGAAATCAAGCATTTTACAGCAGGTTGGAGCAGCCTGTATCTCAGCACAGGAATAAGGTAGGGAAGAATTCAAAGGCTCATTTTGACTGCCTCCAGAAGTTAGATCAGATGGCAAATTGGATTTGGTGCTAGGTCTTTCCCTTTAGGTTTTACCCCAACAATGTTTTCATTAGTTTCGCTCACTCTCGAAATCAAGCATTTTACAGCAGGTTGGAGCAGCCTGTATCTCAGCACAGGAATAAGGTAGGGAAGAATTCAAATGCTCATTTTGACTGCCTCCAGAAGTTAGATCAGATGGCAAATTGGATTTGGTGCTAGGTCTTTCCCTTTTGGTTTTACCCCAACAATGTTTTCATTAGTATCGCTCACTCTCGAAATCAAGCATTTTACAGAAGGTTGGAGCAGCCTGTATCTCAGCACAGGAATAAGGTAGGGAAGAATTCTAAGGATCATTTTGACTGCCTCCAGAAGTTAGATCAGATGGCAAATTGGATTTGGTGCTAGGTCTTTCCCTTTAGGTTTTACCCCAACAATGTTTTCATTAGTTTCGCTCACTCTCGAAATCAAGCATTTTACAGCAGGTTGGAGCAGCCTGTATCTCAGCACAGGAATAAGGTAGGGAAGAATTCTAAGGCTCATTTTGACTGCCTCCAGAAGTTAGATCAGATGGCAAATTGGATTTGGTGCTAGGTCTTTCCCTTTAGGTTTTACCCCAACAATGTTTTCATTAGTTTCGCTCACTCTCGAAATCAAGCATTTTACAGCAGGTTGGAGCAGCCTGTATCTCAGCACAGGAATAAGGTAGGGAAGAATTCTAAGGATCATTTTGACTGCCTCCAGAAGTTAGATCAGATGGCAAATTGGATTTGGTGCTAGGTCTTTCCCTTTAGGTTTTACCCCAACAATGTTTTCATTAGTTTCGCTCACTCTCGAAATCAAGCATTTTACAGCAGGTTGGAGCAGCCTGTATCTCAGCACAGGAATAAGGTAGGGAAGAATTCTAAGGCTCATTTTGACTGCCTCCAGAAGTTAGATCAGATGGCAAATTGGATTTGGTGCTAGGTCTTTCCCTTTAGGTTTTACCCCAACAATGTTTTCATTAGTTTCGCTCACTCTCGAAATCAAGCATTTTACAGCAGGTTGGAGCAGCCTGTATCTCAGCACAGGAATAAGGTAGGGAAGAATTCTAAGGCTCATTTTGACTGCCTCCAGAAGTTAGATCAGATGGCAAATTGGATTTGGTGCTAGGTCTTTCCCTTTAGGTTTTACCCCAACAATGTTTTCATTAGTTTCGCTCACTCTCGAAATCAAGCATTTTACAGCAGGTTGGAGCAGCCTGTATCTCAGCACAGGAATAAGGTAGGGAAGAATTCTAAGGCTCATTTTGACTGCCTCCAGAAGTTAGATCAGATGGCAAATTGGATTTGGTGCTAGGTCTTTCCCTTTAGGTTTTACCCCAACAATGTTTTCATTAGTTTCGCTCACTCTCGAAATCAAGCATTTTACAGCAGGTTGGAGCAGCCTGTATCTCAGCACAGGAATAAGGTAGGGAAGAATTCAAATGCTCATTTTGACTGCCTCCAGAAGTTAGATCAGATGGCAAATTGGATTTGGTGCTAGGTCTTTCCCTTTAGGTTTTACCCCAACAATGTTTTCATTAGTTTCGCTCACTCTCGAAATCAAGCATTTTACAGCAGGTTGGAGCAGCCTGTATCTCAGCACAGGAATAAGGTAGAGAAGAATTCTAAGGCTCATTTTGACTGCCTCCAGAAGTTAGATCAGATGGCAAATTGGATTTGGTGCTAGGTCTTTCCCTTTAGGTTTTACCCCAACAATGTTTTCATTAGTTTCGCTCACTCTCGAAATCAAGCATTTTACAGCAGGTTGGAGCAGCCTGTATCTCAGCACAGGAATAAGGTAGGGAAGAATTCTAAGGCTCATTTTGACTGCCTCCAGAAGTTAGATCAGATGGCAAATTGGATTTGGTGCTAGGTCTTTCCCTTTAGGTTTTACCCCAACAATGTTTTCATTAGTTTCGCTCACTCTCGAAATCAAGCATTTTACAGCAGGTTGGAGCAGCCTGTATCTCAGCACAGGAATAAGGTAGGGAAGAATTCTAAGGCTCATTTTGACTGCCTCCAGAAGTTAGATCAGATGGCAAATTGGATTTGGTGCTAGGTCTTTCCCTTTAGGTTTTACCCCAACAATGTTTTCATTAGTTTCGCTCACTCTCGAAATCAAGCATTTTACAGCAGGTTGGAGCAGCCTGTATCTCAGCACAGGAATAAGGTAGGGAAGAATTCTAAGGATCATTTTGACTGCCTCCAGAAGTTAGATCAGATGGCAAATTGGATTTGGTGCTAGGTCTTTCCCTTTAGGTTTTACCCCAACAATGTTTTCATTAGTTTCGCTCACTCTCGAAATCAAGCATTTTACAGCAGGTTGGAGCAGCCTGTATCTCAGCACAGGAATAAGGTAGGGAAGAATTCTAAGGCTCATTTTGACTGCCTCCAGAAGTTAGATCAGATGGCAAATTGGATTTGGTGCTAGGTCTTTCCCTTTAGGTTTTACCCCAACAATGTTTTCATTAGTTTCGCTCACTTTCAAAATCAAGCATTTTACAGCAGGTTGGAGCAGCCTGTATCTCAGCACAGGAATAAGGTAGGGAAGAATTCTAAGGCTCATTTTGACTGCCTCCAGAAGTTAGATCAGATGGCAAATTTGATTTGGTGCTAGGTCTTTCCCTTTAGGTTTTACCCCAACAATGTTTTCATTAGTTTCGCTCACTCTCGAAATCAAGCATTTTACAGCAGGTTGGAGCAGCCTGTATCTCAGCACAGGAATAAGGTAGGGAAGAATTCTAAGGCTCATTTTGACTGCCTCCAGAAGTTAGATCAGATGGCAAATTGGATTTGGTGCTAGGTCTTTCCCTTTAGGTTTTACCCCAACAATGTTTTCATTAGTTTCGCTCACTCTCGAAATCAAGCATTTTACAGCAGGTTGGAGCAGCCTGTATCTCAGCACAGGAATAAGGTAGGGAAGAATTCTAAGGCTCATTTTGACTGCCTCCAGAAGTTAGATCAGATGGCAAATTGGATTTGGTGCTAGGTCTTTCCCTTTAGGTTTTACCCCAACAATGTTTTCATTAGTTTCGCTCACTCTCGAAATCAAGCATTTTACAGCAGGTTGGAGCAGCCTGTATCTCAGCACAGGAATAAGGTAGGGAAGAATTCAAAGGCTCATTTTGACTGCCTCCAGAAGTTAGATCAGATGGCAAATTGGATTTGGTGCTAGGTCTTTCCCTTTAGGTTTTACCCCAACAATGTTTTCATTAGTTTCGCTCACTCTCGAAATCAAGCATTTTACAGCAGGTTGGAGCAGCCTGTATCTCAGCACAGGAATAAGGTAGGGAAGAATTCTAAGGATCATTTTGACTGCCTCCAGAAGTTAGATCAGATGGCAAATTGGATTTGGTGCTAGGTCTTTCCCTTTAGGTTTTACCCCAACAATGTTTTCATTAGTTTCGCTCACTCTCGAAATCAAGCATTTTACAGCAGGTTGGAGCAGCCTGTATCTCAGCACAGGAATAAGGTAGGGAAGAATTCTAAGGATCATTTTGACTGCCTCCAGAAGTTAGATCAGATGGCAAATTGGATTTGGTGCTAGGTCTTTCCCTTTAGGTTTTACCCCAACAATGTTTTCATTAGTTTCGCTCACTCTCGAAATCAAGCATTTTACAGCAGGTTGGAGCAGCCTGTATCTCAGCACAGGAATAAGGTAGGGAAGAATTCTAAGGCTCATTTTGACTGCCTCCAGAAGTTAGATCAGATGGCAAATTGGATTTGGTGCTAGGTCTTTCCCTTTAGGTTTTACCCCAACAATGTTTTCATTAGTTTCGCTCACTCTTGAAATCAAGCATTTTACAGCAGGTTGGAGCAGCCTGTATCTCAGCACAGGAATAAGGTAGGGAAGAATTCTAAGGCTCATTTTGACTGCCTCCAGAAGTTAGATCAGATGGCAAATTGGATTTGGTGCTAGGTCTTTCCCTTTAGGTTTTACCCCAACAATGTTTTCATTAGTTTCGCTCACTCTCGAAATCAAGCATTTTACAGCAGGTTGGAGCAGCCTGTATCTCAGCACAGGAATAAGGTAGGGAAGAATTCTAAGGATCATTTTGACTGCCTCCAGAAGTTAGATCAGATGGCAAATTGGATTTGGTGCTAGGTCTTTCCCTTTAGGTTTTACCCCAACAATGTTTTCATTAGTTTCGCTCACTCTCGAAATCAAGCATTTTACAGCAGGTTGGAGCAGCCTGTATCTCAGCACAGGAATAAGGTAGGGAAGAATTCAAAGGCTCATTTTGACTGCCTCCAGAAGTTAGATCAGATGGCAAATTGGATTTGGTGCTAGGTCTTTCCCTTTAGGTTTTACCCCAACAATGTTTTCATTAGTTTCGCTCACTCTCGAAATCAAGCATTTTACAGCAGGTTGGAGCAGCCTGTATCTCAGCACAGGAATAAGGTAGGGAAGAATTCTAAGGCTCATTTTGACTGCCTCCAGAAGTTAGATCAGATGGCAAATTGGATTTGGTGCTAGGTCTTTCCCTTTAGGTTTTACCCCAACAATGTTTTCATTAGTTTCGCTCACTCTCAAAATCAAGCATTTTACAGCAGGTTGGAGCAGCCTGTGTCTCAGCACAGGGAAAAGGTAGGGAAGAATTCAAATGCTCATTTTGACTGCCTCCAGAAGTTAGATCAGATGGCAAATTGGATTTGGTGCTAGGTCTTTCCCTTTAGGTTTTACCCCAACAATGTTTTCATTAGTTTCGCTCACTCTCAAAATCAAGCATTTTACAGCAGGTTGGAGCAGCCTGTATCTCAGCACAGGAATAAGGTAGGGAAGAATTCTAAGGCTCATTTTGACTGCCTCCAGAAGTTAGATCAGATGGCAAATTGGATTTGGTGCTAGGTCTTTCCCTTTAGGTTTTACCCCAACAATGTTTTCATTAGTTTCGCTCACTCTCGAAATCAAGCATTTTACAGCAGGTTGGAGCAGCCTGTATCTCAGCACAGGAATAAGGTAGGGAAGAATTCAAATGCTCATTTTGACTGCCTCCAGAAGTTAGATCAGATGGCAAATTGGATTTGGTGCTAGGTCTTTCCCTTTAGGTTTTACCCCAACAATGTTTTCATTAGTTTCGCTCACTCTCGAAATCAAGCATTTTACAGCAGGTTGGAGCAGCCTGTATCTCAGCACAGGAATAAGGTAGGGAAGAATTCTAAGGCTCATTTTGACTGCCTCCAGAAGTTAGATCAGATGGCAAATTGGATTTGGTGCTAGGTCTTTCCCTTTAGGTTTTACCCCAACAATGTTTTCATTAGTTTCGCTCACTCTCGAAATCAAGCATTTTACAGCAGGTTGGAGCAGCCTGTATCTCAGCACAGGAATAAGGTAGGGAAGAATTCTAAGGCTCATTTTGACTGCCTCCAGAAGTTAGATCAGATGGCAAATTGGATTTGGTGCTAGGTCTTTCCCTTTAGGTTTTACCCCAACAATGTTTTCATTAGTTTCGCTCACTCTCGAAATCAAGCATTTTACAGCAGGTTGGAGCAGCCTGTATCTCAGCACAGGAATAAGGTAGGGAAGAATTCTAAGGCTCATTTTGACTGCCTCCAGAAGTTAGATCAGATGGCAAATTGGATTTGGTGCTAGGTCTTTCCCTTTAGGTTTTACCCCAACAATGTTTTCATTAGTTTCGCTCACTCTCGAAATCAAGCATTTTACAGCAGGTTGGAGCAGCCTGTATCTCAGCACAGGAATAAGGTAGGGAAGAATTCTAAGGCTCATTTTGACTGCCTCCAGAAGTTAGATCAGATGGCAAATTGGATTTGGTGCTAGGTCTTTCCCTTTAGGTTTTACCCCAACAATGTTTTCATTAGTTTCGCTCACTCTCGAAATCAAGCATTTTACAGCAGGTTGGAGCAGCCTGTATCTCAGCACAGGAATAAGGTAGGGAAGAATTCAAAGGCTCATTTTGACTGCCTCCAGAAGTTAGATCAGATGGCAAATTGGATTTGGTGCTAGGTCTTTCCCTTTAGGTTTTACCCCAACAATGTTTTCATTAGTTTCGCTCACTCTCGAAATCAAGCATTTTACAGCAGGTTGGAGCAGCCTGTATCTCAGCACAGGAATAAGGTAGGGAAGAATTCTAAGGCTCATTTTGACTGCCTCCAGAAGTTAGATCAGATGGCAAATTGGATTTGGTGCTAGGTCTTTCCCTTTAGGTTTTACCCCAACAATGTTTTCATTAGTTTCGCTCACTCTCGAAATCAAGCATTTTACAGCAGGTTGGAGCAGCCTGTATCTCAGCACAGGAATAAGGTAGGGAAGAATTCAAAGGCTCATTTTGACTGCCTCCAGAAGTTAGATCAGATGGCAAATTGGATTTGGTGCTAGGTCTTTCCCTTTAGGTTTTACCCCAACAATGTTTTCATTAGTTTCGCTCACTCTCGAAATCAAGCATTTTACAGCAGGTTGGAGCAGCCTGTATCTCAGCACAGGAATAAGGTAGGGAAGAATTCAAATGCTCATTTTGACTGCCTCCAGAAGTTAGATCAGATGGCAAATTGGATTTGGTGCTAGGTCTTTCCCTTTAGGTTTTACCCCAACAATGTTTTCATTAGTTTCGCTCACTCTCAAAATCAAGCATTTTACAGCAGGTTGGAGCAGCCTGTATCTCAGCACAGGGATAAGGTAGGGAAGAATTCAAATGCTCATTTTGACTGCCTCCAGAAGTTAGATCAGATGGCAAATTGGATTTGGTGCTAGGTCTTTCCCTTTAGGTTTTACCCCAACAATGTTTTCATTAGTTTCGCTCACTCTCGAAATCAAGCATTTTACAGCAGGTTGGAGCAGCCTGTATCTCAGCACAGGAATAAGGTAGGGAAGAATTCTAAGGCTCATTTTGACTGCCTCCAGAAGTTAGATCAGATGGCAAATTGGATTTGGTGCTAGGTCTTTCCCTTTAGGTTTTACCCCAACAATGTTTTCATTAGTTTCGCTCACTCTCGAAATCAAGCATTTTACAGCAGGTTGGAGCAGCCTGTATCTCAGCACAGGAATAAGGTAGGGAAGAATTCTAAGGCTCATTTTGACTGCCTCCAGAAGTTAGATCAGATGGCAAATTGGATTTGGTGCTAGGTCTTTCCCTTTAGGTTTTACCCCAACAATGTTTTCATTAGTTTCGCTCACTCTCGAAATCAAGCATTTTACAGCAGGTTGGAGCAGCCTGTATCTCAGCACAGGAATAAGGTAGGGAAGAATTCTAAGGATCATTTTGACTGCCTCCAGAAGTTAGATCAGATGGCAAATTGGATTTGGTGCTAGGTCTTTCCCTTTAGGTTTTACCCCAACAATGTTTTCATTAGTTTCGCTCACTCTCGAAATCAAGCATTTTACAGCAGGTTGGAGCAGCCTGTATCTCAGCACAGGAATAAGGTAGGGAAGAATTCTAAGGCTCATTTTGACTGCCTCCAGAAGTTAGATCAGATGGCAAATTGGATTTGGTGCTAGGTCTTTCCCTTTAGGTTTTACCCCAACAATGTTTTCATTAGTTTCGCTCACTCTCGAAATCAAGCATTTTACAGCAGGTTGGAGCAGCCTGTATCTCAGCACAGGAATAAGGTAGGGAAGAATTCAAATGCTCATTTTGACTGCCTCCAGAAGTTAGATCAGATGGCAAATTGGATTTGGTGCTAGGTCTTTCCCTTTAGGTTTTACCCCAACAATGTTTTCATTAGTTTCGCTCACTCTCGAAATCAAGCATTTTACAGCAGGTTGGAGCAGCCTGTATCTCAGCACAGGAATAAGGTAGGGAAGAATTCTAAGGCTCATTTTGACTGCCTCCAGAAGTTAGATCAGATGGCAAATTGGATTTGGTGCTAGGTCTTTCCCTTTAGGTTTTACCCCAACAATGTTTTCATTAGTTTCGCTCACTCTCGAAATCAAGCATTTTACAGCAGGTTGGAGCAGCCTGTATCTCAGCACAGGAATAAGGTAGGGAAGAATTCTAAGGC
The DNA here is from genome assembly GCF_026170545.1 of Melanerpes formicivorus. Classification (NCBI taxonomy): domain Eukaryota; kingdom Metazoa; phylum Chordata; class Aves; order Piciformes; family Picidae; genus Melanerpes; species Melanerpes formicivorus. The sequence continues at coordinate 23,526 of NW_027143771.1, forward strand.
TCATTTTGACTGCCTCCAGAAGTTAGATCAGATGGCAAATTGGATTTGGTGCTAGGTCTTTCCCTTTAGGTTTTACCCCAACAATGTTTTCATTAGTTTCGCTCACTCTCGAAATCAAGCATTTTACAGCAGGTTGGAGCAGCCTGTATCTCAGCACAGGAATAAGGTAGGGAAGAATTCTAAGGATCATTTTGACTGCCTCCAGAAGTTAGATCAGATGGCAAATTGGATTTGGTGCTAGGTCTTTCCCTTTAGGTTTTACCCCAACAATGTTTTCATTAGTTTCGCTCACTCTCGAAATCAAGCATTTTACAGCAGGTTGGAGCAGCCTGTATCTCAGCACAGGAATAAGGTAGGGAAGAATTCTAAGGCTCATTTTGACTGCCTCCAGAAGTTAGATCAGATGGCAAATTGGATTTGGTGCTAGGTCTTTCCCTTTAGGTTTTACCCCAACAATGTTTTCATTAGTTTCGCTCACTCTCGAAATCAAGCATTTTACAGCAGGTTGGAGCAGCCTGTATCTCAGCACAGGAATAAGGTAGGGAAGAATTCTAAGGCTCATTTTGACTGCCTCCAGAAGTTAGATCAGATGGCAAATTGGATTTGGTGCTAGGTCTTTCCCTTTAGGTTTTACCCCAACAATGTTTTCATTAGTTTCGCTCACTCTCGAAATCAAGCATTTTACAGCAGGTTGGAGCAGCCTGTATCTCAGCACAGGAATAAGGTAGGGAAGAATTCAAAGGCTCATTTTGACTGCCTCCAGAAGTTAGATCAGATGGCAAATTGGATTTGGTGCTAGGTCTTTCCCTTTAGGTTTTACCCCAACAATGTTTTCATTAGTTTCGCTCACTCTCGAAATCAAGCATTTTACAGCAGGTTGGAGCAGCCTGTATCTCAGCACAGGAATAAGGTAGGGAAGAATTCAAATGCTCATTTTGACTGCCTCCAGAAGTTAGATCAGATGGCAAATTGGATTTGGTGCTAGGTCTTTCCCTTTAGGTTTTACCCCAACAATGTTTTCATTAGTTTCGCTCACTCTCAAAATCAAGCATTTTACAGCAGGTTGGAGCAGCCTGTATCTCAGCACAGGGATAAGGTAGGGAAGAATTCAAATGCTCATTTTGACTGCCTCCAGAAGTTAGATCAGATGGCAAATTGGATTTGGTGCTAGGTCTTTCCCTTTAGGTTTTACCCCAACAATGTTTTCATTAGTTTCGCTCACTCTCGAAATCAAGCATTTTACAGCAGGTTGGAGCAGCCTGTATCTCAGCACAGGAATAAGGTAGGGAAGAATTCTAAGGATCATTTTGACTGCCTCCAGAAGTTAGATCAGATGGCAAATTGGATTTGGTGCTAGGTCTTTCCCTTTAGGTTTTACCCCAACAATGTTTTCATTAGTTTCGCTCACTCTCGAAATCAAGCATTTTACAGCAGGTTGGAGCAGCCTGTATCTCAGCACAGGAATAAGGTAGGGAAGAATTCAAAGGATCATTTTGACTGCCTCCAGAAGTTAGATCAGATGGCAAATTGGATTTGGTGCTAGGTCTTTCCCTTTAGGTTTTACCCCAACAATGTTTTCATTAGTTTCGCTCACTCTCGAAATCAAGCATTTTACAGCAGGTTGGAGCAGCCTGTATCTCAGCACAGGAATAAGGTAGGGAAGAATTCTAAGGCTCATTTTGACTGCCTCCAGAAGTTAGATCAGATGGCAAATTGGATTTGGTGCTAGGTCTTTCCCTTTAGGTTTTACCCCAACAATGTTTTCATTAGTTTCGCTCACTCTCGAAATCAAGCATTTTACAGCAGGTTGGAGCAGCCTGTATCTCAGCACAGGAATAAGGTAGGGAAGAATTCTAAGGATCATTTTGACTGCCTCCAGAAGTTAGATCAGATGGCAAATTGGATTTGGTGCTAGGTCTTTCCCTTTAGGTTTTACCCCAACAATGTTTTCATTAGTTTCGCTCACTCTCGGAATCAAGCATTTTACAGCAGGTTGGAGCAGCCTGTATCTCAGCACAGGAATAAGGTAGGGAAGAATTCTAAGGATCATTTTGACTGCCTCCAGAAGTTAGATCAGATGGCAAATTGGATTTGGTGCTAGGTCTTTCCCTTTAGGTTTTACCCCAACAATGTTTTCATTAGTTTCGCTCACTCTCGAAATCAAGCATTTTACAGCAGGTTGGAGCAGCCTGTATCTCAGCACAGGAATAAGGTAGGGAAGAATTCTAAGGCTCATTTTGACTGCCTCCAGAAGTTAGATCAGATGGCAAATTGGATTTGGTGCTAGGTCTTTCCCTTTAGGTTTTACCCCAACAATGTTTTCATTAGTTTCGCTCACTCTCGAAATCAAGCATTTTACAGCAGGTTGGAGCAGCCTGTATCTCAGCACAGGAATAAGGTAGGGAAGAATTCTAAGGCTCATTTTGACTGCCTCCAGAAGTTAGATCAGATGGCAAATTGGATTTGGTGCTAGGTCTTTCCCTTTAGGTTTTACCCCAACAATGTTTTCATTAGTTTCGCTCACTCTCGAAATCAAGCATTTTACAGCAGGTTGGAGCAGCCTGTATCTCAGCACAGGAATAAGGTAGGGAAGAATTCTAAGGATCATTTTGACTGCCTCCAGAAGTTAGATCAGATGGCAAATTGGATTTGGTGCTAGGTCTTTCCCTTTAGGTTTTACCCCAACAATGTTTTCATTAGTTTCGCTCACTCTCGAAATCAAGCATTTTACAGCAGGTTGGAGCAGCCTGTATCTCAGCACAGGAATAAGGTAGGGAAGAATTCAAAGGATCATTTTCACTGCCTCCAGAAGTTAGATCAGATGGCAAATTGGATTTGGTGCTAGGTCTTTCCCTTTAGGTTTTACCCCAACAATGTTTTCATTAGTTTCGCTCACTCTCGAAATCAAGCATTTTACAGCAGGTTGGAGCAGCCTGTATCTCAGCACAGGAATAAGGTAGGGAAGAATTCTAAGGATCATTTTGACTGCCTCCAGAAGTTAGATCAGATGGCAAATTGGATTTGGTGCTAGGTCTTTCCCTTTAGGTTTTACCCCAACAATGTTTTCATTAGTTTTCGCTCACTCTCGATAATCAAGCATTTTACAGCAGGTTGGAGCAGCCTGTATCTCAGCACAGGAATAAGGTAGGGAAGAATTCTAAGGATCATTTTGACTGCCTCCAGAAGTTAGATCAGATGGCAAATTGGATTTGGTGCTAGGTCTTTCCCTTTAGGTTTTACCCCAACAATGTTTTCATTAGTTTCGCTCACTCTCGAAATCAAGCATTTTACAGCAGGTTGGAGCAGCCTGTATCTCAGCACAGGAATAAGGTAGGGAAGAATTCAAAGGATCATTTTCACTGCCTCCAGAAGTTAGATCAGATGGCAAATTGGATTTGGTGCTAGGTCTTTCCCTTTAGGTTTTACCCCAACAATGTTTTCATTAGTTTCGCTCACTCTCGAAATCAAGCATTTTACAGCAGGTTGGAGCAGCCTGTATCTCAGCACAGGAATAAGGTAGGGAAGAATTCTAAGGCTCATTTTGACTGCCTCCAGAAGTTAGATCAGATGGCAAAATTGGATTTGGTGCTAGGTCTTTCCCTTTAGGTTTTACCCCCAACAATGTTTTCATTAGTTTCGCTCACTCTCGAAATCAAGCATTTTACAGCAGGTTGGAGCAGCCTGTATCTCAGCACAGGAATAAGGTAGGGAAGAATTCTAAGGCTCATTTTGACTGCCTCCAGAAGTTAGATCAGATGGCAAATTGGATTTGGTGCTAGGTCTTTCCCTTTAGGTTTTTACCCCAACAATGTTTTCATTAGTTTCGCTCACTCTCGAAATCAAGCATTTTTACAGCAGGTTGGAGCAGCCTGTATCTCAGCACAGGAATAAGGTAGGGAAGAATTCTAAGGCTCATTTTGACTGCCTCCAGAAGTTAGATCAGATGGCAAATTGGATTTGGTGCTAGGTCTTTCCCTTTAGGTTTTACCCCAACAATGTTTTCATTAGTTTCGCTCACTCTCGAAATCAAGCATTTTACAGCAGGTTGGAGCAGCCTGTATCTCAGCACAGGAATAAGGTAGGGAAGAATTCTAAGGCTCATTTTGACTGCCTCCAGAAGTTAGATCAGATGGCAAATTGGATTTGGTGCTAGGTCTTTCCCTTTAGGTTTTACCCCAACAATGTTTTCATTAGTTTCGCTCACTCTCGAAATCAAGCATTTTACAGCAGGTTGGAGCAGCCTGTATCTCAGCACAGGAATAAGGTAGGGAAGAATTCTAAGGATCATTTTGACTGCCTCCAGAAGTTAGATCAGATGGCAAATTGGATTTGGTGCTAGGTCTTTCCCTTTAGGTTTTACCCCAACAATATTTTCATTAGTTTCGCTCACTCTCGAAATCAAGCATTTTACAGCAGGTTGGAGCAGCCTGTATCTCAGCACAGGAATAAGGTAGGGAAGAATTCTAAGGCTCATTTTGACTGCCTCCAGAAGTTAGATCAGATGGCAAATTGGATTTGGTGCTAGGTCTTTCCCTTTAGGTTTTACCCCAACAATGTTTTCATTAGTTTCGCTCACTCTCGAAATCAAGCATTTTACAGCAGGTTGGAGCAGCCGTGTATCTCAGCACAGGAATAAGGTAGGGAAGAATTCTAAGGATCATTTTGACTGCCTCCAGAAGTTAGATCAGATGGCAAATTGGATTTGGTGCTAGGTCTTTCCCTTTAGGTTTGACCCCAACAATGTTTTCATTAGTTTCGCTCACTCTCGAAATCAAGCATTTTACAGCAGGTTGGAGCAGCCTGTATCTCAGCACAGGAATAAGGTAGGGAAGGAATTCTAAGGATCATTTTGACTGCCTCCAGAAGTTAGATCAGATGGCAAATTGGATTTTGGTGCTAGGTCTTTCCCTTTAGGTTTTACCCCAACAATGTTTTCATTAGTTTCGCTCACTCTCGAAATCAAGCATTTTACAGCAGGTTGGAGCAGCCTGTATCTCAGCACAGGAATAAGGTAGGGAAGAATTCTAAGGCTCATTTTGACTGCCTCCAGAAGTTAGATCAGATGGCAAATTGGATTTGGTGCTAGGTCTTTCCCTTTAGGTTTTAACCCCAACAATGTTTTCATTAGTTTCGCTCACTCTCGAAATCAAGCATTTTACAGCAGGTTGGAGCAGCCTGTATCTCAGCACAGGAATAAGGTAGGGAAGAATTCTAAGGCTCATTTTGACTGCCTCCAGAAGTTAGATCAGATGGCAAATTGGATTTGGTGCTAGGTCTTTCCCTTTAGGTTTTACCCCAACAATGTTTTCATTAGTTTCGCTCACTCTCGAAATCAAGCATTTTACAGCAGGTTGGAGCAGCCTGTATCTCAGGCACAGGAATAAGGTAGGGAAGAATTCTAAGGCTCATTTTGACTGCCTCCAGAAGTTAGATCAGATGGCAAATTGGATTTGGTGCTAGGTCTTTCCCTTTAGGTTTTACCCCAACAATGTTTTCATTAGTTTCGCTCACTCTCGAAATCAAGCATTTTACAGCAGGTTGGAGCAGCCTGTATCTCAGCACAGGAATAAGGTAGGGAAGAATTCTAAGGCTCATTTTGACTGCCTCCAGAAGTTAGATCAGATGGCAAATTGGATTTGGTGCTAGGTCTTTCCCTTTAGGTTTTACCCCAACAATGTTTTCATTAGTTTCGCTCACTCTCGAAATCAAGCATTTTACAGCAGGTTGGAGGCAGCCTGTATCTCAGCACAGGAATAAGGTAGGGAAGAATTCTAAGGATCATTTTGACTGCCTCCAGAAGTTAGATCAGATGGCAAATTGGATTTGGTGCTAGGTCTTTCCCTTTAGGTTTTACCCCAACAATATTTTCATTAGTTTCGCTCACTCTCGAAATCAAGCATTTTACAGCAGGTTGGAGCAGCCTGTATCTCAGCACAGGAATAAGGTAGGGAAGAATTCTAAGGCTCATTTTGACTGCCTCCAGAAGTTAGATCAGATGGCAAATTGGATTTGGTGCTAGGTCTTTCCCTTTAGGTTTTACCCCAACAATGTTTTCATTAGTTTCGCTCACTCTCGAAATCAAGCATTTTACAGCAGGTTGGAGCAGCCTGTATCTCAGCACAGGAATAAGGTAGGGAAGAATTCTAAGGATCATTTTGACTGCCTCCAGAAGTTAGATCAGATGGCAAATTGGATTTGGTGCTAGGTCTTTCCCTTTAGGTTTGACCCCAACAATGTTTTCATTAGTTTCGCTCACTCTCGAAATCAAGCATTTTACAGCAGGTTGGAGCAGCCTGTATCTCAGCACAGGAATAAGGTAGGGAAGAATTCTAAGGATCATTTTGACTGCCTCCAGAAGTTAGATCAGATGGCAAATTGGATTTGGTGCTAGGTCTTTCCCTTTAGGTTTTACCCCAACAATGTTTTCATTAGTTTCGCTCACTCTCGAAATCAAGCATTTTACAGCAGGTTGGAGCAGCCTGTATCTCAGCACAGGAATAAGGTAGGGAAGAATTCTAAGGATCATTTTGACTGCCTCCAGAAGTTAGATCAGATGGCAAATTGGATTTGGTGCTAGGTCTTTCCCTTTAGGTTTTACCCCAACAATGTTTTCATTAGTTTCGCTCACTCTCGAAATCAAGCATTTTACAGCAGGTTGGAGCAGCCTGTATCTCAGCACAGGAATAAGGTAGGGAAGAATTCTAAGGCTCATTTTTGACTGCCTCCAGAAGTTAGATCAGATGGCAAATTGGATTTGGTGCTAGGTCTTTCCCTTTAGGTTTTACCCCAACAATGTTTTCATTAGTTTCGCTCACTCTCGAAATCAAGCATTTTACAGCAGGTTGGAGCAGCCTGTATCTCAGCACAGGAATAAGGTAGGGAAGAATTCTAAGGCTCATTTTGACTGCCTCCAGAAGTTAGATCAGATGGCAAATTGGATTTGGTGCTAGGTCTTTCCCTTTAGGTTTTACCCCAACAATGTTTTCATTAGTTTCGCTCACTCTCGAAATCAAGCATTTTACAGCAGGTTGGAGCAGGCCTGTATCTCAGCACAGGAATAAGGTAGGGGAAGAATAATTCTAAGGATCATTTTGACTGCCTCCAGAAGTTAGATCAGATGGCAAATTGGATTTGGTGCTAGGTCTTTCCCTTTAGGTTTTACCCCAACAATGTTTTCATTAGTTTCGCTCACTCTCGAAATCAAGCATTTTACAGCAGGTTGGAGCAGCCTGTATCTCAGCACAGGAATAAGGTAGGGAAGAATTCTAAGGCTCATTTTGACTGCCTCCAGAAGTTAGATCAGATGGCAAATTGGATTTGGTGCTAGGTCTTTCCCTTTAGGTTTTACCCCAACAATGTTTTCATTAGTTTCGCTCACTCTCGAAATCAAGCATTTTACAGCAGGTTGGAGCAGCCTGTATCTCAGCACAGGAATAAGGTAGGGAAGAATTCTAAGGATCATTTTGACTGCCTCCAGAAGTTAGATCAGATGGCAAATTGGATTTGGTGCTAGGTCTTTCCCTTTAGGTTTTACCCCAACAATGTTTTCATTAGTTTCGCTCACTCTCGAAATCAAGCATTTTTACAGCAGGTTGGAGCAGCCTGTATCTCAGCACAGGAATAAGGTAGGGAAGAATTCTAAGGATCATTTTGACTGCCTCCAGAAGTTAGATCAGATGGCAAATTGGATTTGGTGCTAGGTCTTTCCCTTTAGGTTTTACCCCAACAATGTTTTCATTAGTTTCGCTCACTCTCGAAATCAAGCATTTTACAGCAGGTTGGAGCAGCCTGTATCTCAGCACAGGAATAAGGTAGGGAAGAATTCTAAGGATCATTTTGACTGCCTCCAGAAGTTAGATCAGATGGCAAATTGGATTTGGTGCTAGGTCTTTCCCTTTAGGTTTTACCCCAACAATGTTTTCATGAGTTTCGCTCACTCTCGAAATCAAGCATTTTACAGCAGGTTGGAGCAGCCTGTATCTCAGCACAGGAATAAGGTAGGGAAGAATTCTAAGGATCATTTTGACTGCCTCCAGAAGTTAGATCAGATGGCAAATTGGATTTGGTGCTAGGTCTTTCCCTTTAGGTTTTACCCCAACAATGTTTTCATTAGTTTCGCTCACTCTCGAAATCAAGCATTTTACAGCAGGTTGGAGCAGCCTGTATCTCAGCACAGGAATAAGGTAGGGAAGAATTCTAAGGATCATTTTGACTGCCTCCAGAAGTTAGATCAGATGGCAAATTGGATTTGGTGCTAGGTCTTTCCCTTTAGGTTTTACCCCAACAATGTTTTCATTAGTTTCGCTCACTCTCGAAATCAAGCATTTTACAGCAGGTTGGAGCAGCCTGTATCTCAGCACAGGAATAAGGTAGGGAAGAATTCTAAGGCTCATTTTGACTGCCTCCAGAAGTTAGATCAGATAGCAAATTGGATTTGGTGCTAGGTCTTTCCCTTTAGGTTTTACCCCAACAATGTTTTCATTAGTTTCACTCACTCTCGAAATCAAGCATTTTACAGCAGGTTGGAGCAGCCTGTATCTCAGCACAGGAATAAGGTAGGGAAGAATTCAAATGCTCATTTTGACTGCCTCCAGAAGTTAGATCAGATGGCAAATTGGATTTGGTGCTAGGTCTTTCCCTTTAGGTTTTACCCCAACAATGTTTTCATTAGTTTCGCTCACTCTCGAAATCAAGCATTTTACAGCAGGTTGGAGCAGCCTGTATCTCAGCACAGGAATAAGGTAGGGAAGAATTCAAATACTCATTTTGACTGCCTCCAGAAGTTAGATCAGATGGCAAATTGGATTTGGTGCTAGGTCTTTCCCTTTAGGTTTTACCCCAACAATGTTTTCATTAGTTTTGCTCACTCTCGAAATCAAGCATTTTACAGCAGGTTGGAGCAGCCTGTATCTCAGCACAGGAATAAGGTAGGGAAGAATTCTAAGGCTCATTTTGACTGCCTCCAGAAGTTAGATCAGATGGCAAATTGGATTTGGTGCTAGGTCTTTCCCTTTAGGTTTTACCCCAACAATGTTTTCATTAGTTTCGCTCACTCTCGAAATCAAGCATTTTACAGCAGGTTGGAGCAGCCTGTATCTCAGCACAGGAATAAGGTAGGGAAGAATTCTAAGGCTCATTTTGACTGCCTCCAGAAGTTAGATCAGATGGCAAATTGGATTTGGTGCTAGGTCTTTCCCTTTAGGTTTTACCCCAACAATGTTTTCATTAGTTTCGCTCACTCTCGAAATCAAGCATTTTACAGCAGGTTGGAGCAGCCTGTATCTCAGCACAGGAATAAGGTAGGGAAGAATTCTAAGGATCATTTTGACTGCCTCCAGAAGTTAGATCAGATGGCAAATTGGATTTGGTGCTAGGTCTTTCCCTTTAGGTTTTACCCCAACAATGTTTTCATTAGTTTCGCTCACTCTCGAAATCAAGCATTTTACAGCAGGTTGGAGCAGCCTGTATCTCAGCACAGGAATAAGGTAGGGAAGAATTCTAAGGCTCATTTTGACTGCCTCCAGAAGTTAGATCAGATGGCAAATTGGATTTGGTGCTAGGTCTTTCCCTTTAGGTTTTACCCCAACAATGTTTTCATTAGTTTCGCTCACTCTCGAAATCAAGCATTTTACAGCAGGTTGGAGCAGCCTGTATCTCAGCACAGGAATAAGGTAGGGAAGAATTCTAAGGATCATTTTGACTGCCTCCAGAAGTTAGATCAGATGGCAAATTGGATTTGGTGCTAGGTCTTTCCCTTTAGGTTTTACCCCAACAATGTTTTCATTAGTTTCGCTCACTCTCGAAATCAAGCATTTTACAGCAGGTTGGAGCAGCCTGTATCTCAGCACAGGAATAAGGTAGGGAAGAATTCTAAGGCTCATTTTGACTGCCTCCAGAAGTTAGATCAGATAGCAAATTGGATTTGGTGCTAGGTCTTTCCCTTTAGGTTTTACCCCAACAATGTTTTCATTAGTTTCGCTCACTCTCGAAATCAAGCATTTTACAGCAGGTTGGAGCAGCCTGTATCTCAGCACAGGAATAAGGTAGGGAAGAATTCAAATGCTCATTTTGACTGCCTCCAGAAGTTAGATCAGATGGCAAATTGGATTTGGTGCTAGGTCTTTCCCTTTAGGTTTTACCCCAACAATGTTTTCATTAGTTTCGCTCACTCTCGAAATCAAGCATTTTACAGCAGGTTGGAGCAGCCTGTATCTCAGCACAGGAATAAGGTAGGGAAGAATTCAAATACTCATTTTGACTGCCTCCAGAAGTTATATCAGATGGCAAATTGGATTTGGTGCTAGGTCTTTCCCTTTAGGTTTTACCCCAACAATGTTTTCATTAGTTTTGCTCACTCTCGAAATCAAGCATTTTACAGCAGGTTGGAGCAGCCTGTATCTCAGCACAGGAATAAGGTAGGGAAGAATTCTAAGGCTCATTTTGACTGCCTCCAGAAGTTAGATCAGATGGCAAATTGGATTTGGTACTAGGTCTTTCCCTTTAGGTTTTACCCCAACAATGTTTTCATTAGTTTCGCTCACTCTCGAAATCAAGCATTTTACAGCAGGTTGGAGCAGCCTGTATCTCAGCACAGGAATAAGGTAGGGAAGAATTCTAAGGCTCATTTTGACTGCCTCCAGAAGTTAGATCAGATGGCAAATTGGATTTGGTGCTAGGTCTTTCCCTTTAGGTTTTACCCCAACAATGTTTTCATTAGTTTCGCTCACTCTCGAAATCAAGCATTTTACAGCAGGTTGGAGCAGCCTGTATCTCAGCACAGGAATAAGGTAGGGAAGAATTCTAAGGATCATTTTGACTGCCTCCAGAAGTTAGATCAGATGGCAAATTGGATTTGGTGCTAGGTCTTTCCCTTTAGGTTTTACCCCAACAATGTTTTCATTAGTTTCGCTCACTCTCGAAATCAAGCATTTTACAGCAGGTTGGAGCAGCCTGTATCTCAGCACAGGAATAAGGTAGGGAAGAATTCTAAGGCTCATTTTGACTGCCTCCAGAAGTTAGATCAGATGGCAAATTGGATTTGGTGCTAGGTCTTTCCCTTTAGGTTTTACCCCAACAATGTTTTCATTAGTTTCGCTCACCTCTCGAAATCAAGCATTTTACAGCAGGTTGGAGCAGCCTGTATCTCAGCACAGGAATAAGGTAGGGAAGAATTCTAAGGATCATTTTGACTGCCTCCAGAAGTTAGATCAGATGGCAAATTGGATTTGGTGCTAGGTCTTTCCCTTTAGGTTTTACCCCAACAATGTTTTCATGAGTTTCGCTCACTCTCGAAATCAAGCATTTTACAGCAGGTTGGAGCAGCCTGTATCTCAGCACAGGAATAAGGTAGGGAAGAATTCTAAGGCTCATTTTGACTGCCTCCAGAAGTTAGATCAGATGGCAAATTGGATTTGGTGCTAGGTCTTTCCCTTTAGGTTTTACCCCAACAATGTTTTCATTAGTTTCGCTCACTCTCGAAATCAAGCATTTTACAGCAGGTTGGAGCAGCCTGTATCTCAGCACAGGAATAAGGTAGGGAAGAATTCAAATACTCATTTTGACTGCCTCCAGAAGTTAGATCAGATGGCAAATTGGATTTGGTGCTAGGTCTTTCCCTTTAGGTTTTACCCCAACAATGTTTTCATTAGTTTCGCTCACTCTCGAAATCAAGCATTTTACAGCAGGTTGGAGCAGCCTGTATCTCAGCACAGGAATAAGGTAGGGAAGAATTCTAAGGATCATTTTGACTGCCTCCAGAAGTTAGATCAGATGGCAAATTGGATTTGGTGCTAGGTCTTTCCCTTTAGGTTTTACCCCAACAATGTTTTCATTAGTTTCGCTCACTCTCGAAATCAAGCATTTTACAGCAGGTTGGAGCAGCCTGTATCTCAGCACAGGAATAAGGTAGGGAAGAATTCTAAGGCTCATTTTGACTGCCTCCAGAAGTTAGATCAGATGGCAAATTGGATTTGGTGCTAGGTCTTTCCCTTTAGGTTTTACCCCAACAATGTTTTCATTAGTTTCGCTCACTCTCGAAATCAAGCATTTTACAGCAGGTTGGAGCAGCCTGTATCTCAGCACAGGAATAAGGTAGGGAAGAATTCTAAGGCTCATTTTGACTGCCTCCAGAAGTTAGATCAGATGGCAAATTGGATTTGGTGCTAGGTCTTTCCCTTTAGGTTTTACCCCAACAATGTTTTCATTAGTTTCGCTCACTCTCGAAATCAAGCATTTTACAGCAGGTTGGAGCAGCCTGTATCTCAGCACAGGAATAAGGTAGGGAAGAATTCTAAGGCTCATTTTGACTGCCTCCAGAAGTTAGATCAGATGGCAAATTGGATTTGGTGCTAGGTCTTTCCCTTTAGGTTTTACCCCAACAATGTTTTCATTAGTTTCGCTCACTCTCGAAATCAAGCATTTTACAGCAGGTTGGAGCAGCCTGTATCTCAGCACAGGAATAAGGTAGGAAGAATTCTAAGGCTCATTTTGACTGCCTCCAGAAGTTAGATCAGATGGCAAATTGGATTTGGTGCTAGGTCTTTCCCTTTAGGTTTTACCCCAACAATGTTTTCATTAGTTTCGCTCACTCTCGAAATCAAGCATTTTACAGCAGGTTGGAGCAGCCTGTATCTCAGCACAGGAATAAGGTAGGGAAGAATTCTAAGGCTCATTTTGACTGCCTCCAGAAGTTAGATCAGATGGCAAATTGGATTTGGTGCTAGGTCTTTCCCTTTAGGTTTTACCCCAACAATGTTTTCATTAGTTTCGCTCACTCTCGAAATCAAGCATTTTACAGCAGGTTGGAGCAGCCTGTATCTCAGCACAGGAATAAGGTAGGGAAGAATTCTAAGGCTCATTTTGACTGCCTCCAGAAGTTAGATCAGATGGCAAATTGGATTTGGTGCTAGGTCTTTCCCTTTAGGTTTTACCCCAACAATGTTTTCATTAGTTTCGCTCACTCTCGAAATCAAGCATTTTACAGCAGGTTGGAGCAGCCTGTATCTCAGCACAGGAATAAGGTAGGGAAGAATTCTAAGGCTCATTTTGACTGCCTCCAGAAGTTAGATCAGATGGCAAATTGGATTTGGTGCTAGGTCTTTCCCTTTAGGTTTTACCCCAACAATGTTTTCATTAGTTTCGCTCACTCTCGAAATCAAGCATTTTACAGCAGGTTGGAGCAGCCTGTATCTCAGCACAGGAATAAGGTAGGGAAGAATTCTAAGGATCATTTTGACTGCCTCCAGAAGTTAGATCAGATGGCAAATTGGATTTGGTGCTAGGTCTTTCCCTTTAGGTTTTACCCCAACAATGTTTTCATTAGTTTCGCTCACTCTCGAAATCAAGCATTTTACAGCAGGTTGGAGCAGCCTGTATCTCAGCACAGGAATAAGGTAGGGAAGAATTCTAAGGATCATTTTGACTGCCTCCAGAAGTTAGATCAGATGGCAAATTGGATTTGGTGCTAGGTCTTTCCCTTTAGGTTTTACCCCAACAATGTTTTCATTAGTTTCGCTCACTCTCGAAATCAAGCATTTTACAGCAGGTTGGAGCAGCCTGTATCTCAGCACAGGAATAAGGTAGGGAAGAATTCTAAGGCTCATTTTGACTGCCTCCAGAAGTTAGATCAGATGGCAAATTGGATTTGGTGCTAGGTCTTTCCCTTTAGGTTTTACCCCAACAATGTTTTCATTAGTTTCGCTCACTCTCGAAATCAAGCATTTTACAGCAGGTTGGAGCAGCCTGTATCTCAGCACAGGAATAAGGTAGGGAAGAATTCTAAGGCTCATTTTGACTGCCTCCAGAAGTTAGATCAGATGGCAAATTGGATTTGGTGCTAGGTCTTTCCCTTTAGGTTTTACCCCAACAATGTTTTCATTAGTTTCGCTCACTCTCGAAATCAAGCATTTTACAGCAGGTTGGAGCAGCCTGTATCTCAGCACAGGAATAAGGTAGGGAAGAATTCTAAGGATCATTTTGACTGCCTCCAGAAGTTAGATCAGATGGCAAATTGGATTTGGTGCTAGGTCTTTCCCTTTAGGTTTTTACCCCAACAATGTTTTCATTAGTTTCGCTCACTCTCGAAATCAAGCATTTTACAGCAGGTTGGAGCAGCCTGTATCTCAGCACAGGAATAAGGTAGGGAAGAATTCTAAGGATCATTTTGACTGCCTCCAGAAGTTAGATCAGATGGCAAATTGGATTTGGGTGCTAGGTCTTTCCCTTTAGGTTTTACCCCAACAATGTTTTCATTAGTTTCGCTCACTCTCGAAATCAAGCATTTTACAGCAGGTTGGAGCAGCCTGTATCTCAGCACAGGAATAAGGTAGGGAAGAATTCTAAGGCTCATTTTGACTGCCTCCAGAAGTTAGATCAGATGGCAAATTGGATTTGGTGCTAGGTCTTTCCCTTTAGGTTTTACCCCAACAATGTTTTCATTAGTTTCGCTCACTCTCGAAATCAAGCATTTTACAGCAGGTTGGAGCAGCCTGTATCTCAGCACAGGAATAAGGTAGGGAAGAATTCTAAGGATCATTTTGACTGCCTCCAGAAGTTAGATCAGATGGCAAATTGGATTTGGTGCTAGGTCTTTCCCTTTAGGTTTTACCCCAACAATGTTTTCATTAGTTTCGCTCACTCTCGAAAATCAAGCATTTTACAGCAGGTTGGAGCAGCCTGTATCTCAGCACAGGAATAAGGTAGGGAAGAATTCTAAGGATCATTTTGACTGCCTCCAGAAGTTAGATCAGATGGCAAATTGGATTTGGTGCTAGGTCTTTCCCTTTAGGTTTTACCCCAACAATGTTTTCATTAGTTTCGCTCACTCTCGAAATCAAGCATTTTACAGCAGGTTGGAGCAGCCTGTATCTCAGCACAGGAATAAGGTAGGGAAGAATTCTAAGGATCATTTTGACTGCCTCCAGAAGTTAGATCAGATGGCAAATTGGATTTGGTGCTAGGTCTTTCCCTTTAGGTTTTACCCCAACAATGTTTTCATTAGTTTCGCTCACTCTCGAAATCAAGCATTTTACAGCAGGTTGGAGCAGCCTGTATCTCAGCACAGGAATAAGGTAGGGAAGAATTCTAAGGATCATTTTGACTGCCTCCAGAAGTTAGATCAGATGGCAAATTGGATTTGGTGCTAGGTCTTTCCCTTTAGGTTTTACCCCAACAATGTTTTCATTAGTTTCGCTCACTCTCGAAATCAAGCATTTTACAGCAGGTTGGAGCAGCCTGTATCTCAGCACAGGAATAAGGTAGGGAAGAATTCAAATGCTCATTTTGACTGCCTCCAGAAGTTAGATCAGATGGCAAATTGGATTTGGTGCTAGGTCTTTCCCTTTAGGTTTTACCCCAACAATGTTTTCATTAGTTTCGCTCACTCTCGAAATCAAGCATTTTACAGCAGGTTGGAGCAGCCTGTATCTCAGCACAGGAATAAGGTAGGGAAGAATTCTAAGGATCATTTTGACTGCCTCCAGAAGTTAGATCAGATGGCAAATTGGATTTGGTGCTAGGTCTTTCCCTTTAGGTTTTACCCCAACAATGTTTTCATGAGTTTCGCTCACTCTCGAAATCAAGCATTTTACAGCAGGTTGGAGCAGCCTGTATCTCAGCACAGGAATAAGGTAGGGAAGAATTCTAAGGATCATTTTGACTGCCTCCAGAAGTTAGATCAGATGGCAAATTGGATTTGGTGCTAGGTCTTTCCCTTTAGGTTTTACCCCAACAATGTTTTCATTAGATT
This sequence comes from Melanerpes formicivorus, assembly GCF_026170545.1. Classification (NCBI taxonomy): domain Eukaryota; kingdom Metazoa; phylum Chordata; class Aves; order Piciformes; family Picidae; genus Melanerpes; species Melanerpes formicivorus. Next base: position 39,271 of record NW_027143771.1, read on the forward strand.
TCGCTCACTCTCGAAATCAAGCATTTTACAGCAGGTTGGAGCAGCCTGTATCTCAGCACAGGAATAAGGTAGGGAAGAATTCTAAGGCTCATTTTGACTGCCTCCAGAAGTTAGATCAGATGGCAAATTGGATTTGGTGCTAGGTCTTTCCCTTTAGGTTTTACCCCAACAATGTTTTTCATGAGTTTCGCTCACTCTCGAAATCAAGCATTTTACAGCAGGTTGGAGCAGCCTGTATCTCAGCACAGGAATAAGGTAGGGAAGAATTCTAAGGATCATTTTGACTGCCTCCAGAAGTTAGATCAGATGGCAAATTGGATTTGGTGCTAGGTCTTTCCCTTTAGGTTTTACCCCAACAATGTTTTCATTAGTTTCGCTCACTCTCGAAATCAAGCATTTTACAGCAGGTTGGAGCAGCCTGTATCTCAGCACAGGAATAAGGTAGGGAAGAATTCTAAGGATCATTTTGACTGCCTCCAGAAGTTAGATCAGATGGCAAATTGGATTTGGTGCTAGGTCTTTCCCTTTAGGTTTTACCCCAACAATGTTTTCATTAGTTTCGCTCACTCTCGAAATCAAGCATTTTACAGCAGGTTGGAGCAGCCTGTATCTCAGCACAGGAATAAGGTAGGGAAGAATTCTAAGGCTCATTTTGACTGCCTCCAGAAGTTAGATCAGATGGCAAATTGGATTTGGTGCTAGGTCTTTCCCTTTAGGTTTTACCCCAACAATGTTTTCATTAGTTTCGCTCACTCTCGAAATCAAGCATTTTACAGCAGGTTGGAGCAGCCTGTATCTCAGCACAGGAATAAGGTAGGGAAGAATTCAAATACTCATTTTGACTGCCTCCAGAAGTTAGATCAGATGGCAAATTGGATTTGGTGCTAGGTCTTTCCCTTTAGGTTTTACCCCAACAATGTTTTCATTAGTTTCGCTCACTCTCGAAATCAAGCATTTTACAGCAGGTTGGAGCAGCCTGTATCTCAGCACAGGAATAAGGTAGGGAAGAATTCTAAGGATCATTTTGACTGCCTCCAGAAGTTAGATCAGATGGCAAATTGGATTTGGTGCTAGGTCTTTCCCTTTAGGTTTTACCCCAACAATGTTTTCATTAGTTTCGCTCACTCTCGAAATCAAGCATTTTACAGCAGGTTGGAGCAGCCTGTATCTCAGCACAGGAATAAGGTAGGGAAGAATTCTAAGGCTCATTTTGACTGCCTCCAGAAGTTAGATCAGATGGCAAATTGGATTTGGTGCTAGGTCTTTCCCTTTAGGTTTTACCCCAACAATGTTTTCATTAGTTTCGCTCACTCTCGAAATCAAGCATTTTACCAGCAGGTTGGAGCAGCCTGTATCTCAGCACAGGAATAAGGTAGGGAAGAATTCTAAGGCTCATTTTGACTGCCTCCAGAAGTTAGATCAGATGGCAAATTGGATTTGGTGCTAGGTCTTTCCCTTTAGGTTTTACCCCAACAATGTTTTCATTAGTTTCGCTCACTCTCGAAATCAAGCATTTTACAGCAGGTTGGAGCAGCCTGTATCTCAGCACAGGAATAAGGTAGGGAAGAATTCTAAGGCTCATTTTGACTGCCTCCAGAAGTTAGATCAGATGGCAAATTGGATTTGGTGCTAGGTCTTTCCCTTTAGGTTTTTACCCCAACAATGTTTTCATTAGTTTCGCTCACTCTCGAAATCAAGCATTTTACAGCAGGTTGGAGCAGCCTGTATCTCAGCACAGGAATAAGGTAGGGAAGAATTCTAAGGCTCATTTTGACTGCCTCCAGAAGTTAGATCAGATGGCAAATTGGATTTGGTGCTAGGTCTTTCCCTTTAGGTTTTACCCCAACAATGTTTTCATTAGTTTCGCTCACTCTCGAAATCAAGCATTTTACAGCAGGTTGGAGCAGCCTGTATCTCAGCACAGGAATAAGGTAGGGAAGAATTCTAAGGCTCATTTTGACTGCCTCCAGAAGTTAGATCAGATGGCAAATTGGATTTGGTGCTAGGTCTTTCCCTTTAGGTTTTACCCCAACAATGTTTTCATTAGTTTCGCTCACTCTCGAAATCAAGCATTTTACAGCAGGTTGGAGCAGCCTGTATCTCAGCACAGGAATAAGGTAGGGAAGAATTCTAAGGCTCATTTTGACTGCCTCCAGAAGTTAGATCAGATGGCAAATTGGATTTGGTGCTAGGTCTTTCCCTTTAGGTTTTACCCCAACAATGTTTTCATTAGTTTCGCTCACTCTCGAAATCAAGCATTTTACAGCAGGTTGGAGCAGCCTGTATCTCAGCACAGGAATAAGGTAGGGAAGAATTCTAAGGCTCCATTTTGACTGCCTCCAGAAGTTAGATCAGATGGCAAATTGGATTTGGTGCTAGGTCTTTCCCTTTAGGTTTTACCCCAACAATGTTTTCATTAGTTTCGCTCACTCTCGAAATCAAGCATTTTACAGCAGGTTGGAGCAGCCTGTATCTCAGCACAGGAATAAGGTAGGGAAGAATTCTAAGGATCATTTTGACTGCCTCCAGAAGTTAGATCAGATGGCAAATTGGATTTGGTGCTAGGTCTTTCCCTTTAGGTTTTACCCCAACAATGTTTTCATTAGTTTCGCTCACTCTCGAAATCAAGCATTTTACAGCAGGTTGGAGCAGCCTGTATCTCAGCACAGGAATAAGGTAGGGAAGAATTCTAAGGATCATTTTGACTGCCTCCAGAAGTTAGATCAGATGGCAAATTGGATTTGGTGCTAGGTCTTTCCCTTTAGGTTTTACCCCAACAATGTTTTCATTAGTTTCGCTCACTCTCGAAATCAAGCATTTTACAGCAGGTTGGAGCAGCCTGTATCTCAGCACAGGAATAAGGTAGGGAAGAATTCTAAGGCTCATTTTGACTGCCTCCAGAAGTTTAGAATCAGATGGCAAATTGGATTTGGTGCTAGGTCTTTCCCTTTAGGTTTTACCCCAACAATGTTTTCATTAGTTTCGCTCACTCTCGAAATCAAGCATTTTACAGCAGGTTGGAGCAGCCTGTATCTCAGCACAGGAATAAGGTAGGGAAGAATTCTAAGGCTCATTTTGACTGCCTCCAGAAGTTAGATCAGATGGCAAATTGGATTTGGTGCTAGGTCTTTCCCCTTTAGGTTTTACCCCAACAATGTTTTCATTAGTTTCGCTCACTCTCGAAATCAAGCATTTTACAGCAGGTTGGAGCAGCCTGTATCTCAGCACAGGAATAAGGTAGGGAAGAATTCTAAGGATCATTTTGACTGCCTCCAGAAGTTAGATCAGATGGCAAATTGGATTTGGTGCTAGGTCTTTCCCTTTAGGTTTTACCCCAACAATGTTTTCATTAGTTTCGCTCACTCTCGAAATCAAGCATTTTACAGCAGGTTGGAGCAGCCTGTATCTCAGCACAGGAATAAGGTAGGGAAGAATTCTAAGGATCATTTTGACTGCCTCCAGAAGTTAGATCAGATGGCAAATTGGATTTGGTGCTAGGTCTTTCCCTTTAGGTTTTACCCCAACAATGTTTTCATTAGTTTCGCTCACTCTCGAAATCAAGCATTTTACAGCAGGTTGGAGCAGCCTGTATCTCAGCACAGGAATAAGGTAGGGAAGAATTCTAAGGCTCATTTTGACTGCCTCCAGAAGTTAGATCAGATGGCAAATTGGATTTGGTGCTAGGTCTTTCCCTTTAGGTTTTACCCCCAACAATGTTTTCATTAGTTTCGCTCACTCTCGAAATCAAGGCATTTTACAGCAGGTTGGAGCAGCCTGTATCTCAGCACAGGAATAAGGTAGGGAAGAATTCTAAGGATCATTTTGACTGCCTCCAGAAGTTAGATCAGATGGCAAATTGGATTTGGTGCTAGGTCTTTCCCTTTAGGTTTTACCCCAACAATGTTTTCATTAGTTTCGCTCACTCTCGAAATCAAGCATTTTACAGCAGGTTGGAGCAGCCTGTATCTCAGCACAGGAATAAGGTAGGGAAGAATTCTAAGGATCATTTTGACTGCCTCCAGAAGTTAGATCAGATGGCAAATTGGATTTGGTGCTAGGTCTTTCCCTTTAGGTTTTACCCCAACAATGTTTTCATTAGTTTCGCTCACTCTCGAAATCAAGCATTTTACAGCAGGTTGGAGCAGCCTGTATCTCAGCACAGGAATAAGGTAGGGAAGAATTCTAAGGATCATTTTGACTGCCTCCAGAAGTTAGATCAGATGGCAAATTGGATTTGGTGCTAGGTCTTTCCCTTTAGGTTTTACCCCAACAATGTTTTCATTAGTTTCGCTCACTCTCGAAATCAAGCATTTTACAGCAGGTTGGAGCAGCCTGTATCTCAGCACAGGAATAAGGTAGGGAAGAATTCTAAGGATCATTTTGACTGCCTCCAGAAGTTAGATCAGATGGCAAATTGGATTTGGTGCTAGGTCTTTCCCTTTAGGTTTTACCCCAACAATGTTTTCATTAGTTTCGCTCACTCTCGAAATCAAGCATTTTACAGCAGGTTGGAGCAGCCTGTATCTCAGCACAGGAATAAGGTAGGGAAGAATTCAAATGCTCATTTTGACTGCCTCCAGAAGTTAGATCAGATGGCAAATTGGATTTGGTGCTAGGTCTTTCCCTTTAGGTTTTACCCCAACAATGTTTTCATTAGTTTCGCTCACTCTCGAAATCAAGCATTTTACAGCAGGTTGGAGCAGCCTGTATCTCAGCACAGGAATAAGGTAGGGAAGAATTCTAAGGATCATTTTGACTGCCTCCAGAAGTTAGATCAGATGGCAAATTGGATTTGGTGCTAGGTCTTTCCCTTTAGGTTTTACCCCAACAATGTTTTCATGAGTTTCGCTCACTCTCGAAATCAAGCATTTTACAGCAGGTTGGAGCAGCCTGTATCTCAGCACAGGAATAAGGTAGGGAAGAATTCTAAGGATCATTTTGACTGCCTCCAGAAGTTAGATCAGATGGCAAATTGGATTTGGTGCTAGGTCTTTCCCTTTAGGTTTTACCCCAACAATGTTTTCATTAGTTTCGCTCACTCTCGAAATCAAGCATTTTACAGCAGGTTGGAGCAGCCTGTATCTCAGCACAGGAATAAGGTAGGGAAGAATTCTAAGGCTCATTTTGACTGCCTCCAGAAGTTAGATCAGATGGCAAATTGGATTTGGTGCTAGGTCTTTCCCTTTAGGTTTTACCCCAACAATGTTTTCATGAGTTTCGCTCACTCTCGAAATCAAGCATTTTACAGCAGGTTGGAGCAGCCTGTATCTCAGCACAGGAATAAGGTAGGGAAGAATTCTAAGGATCATTTTGACTGCCTCCAGAAGTTAGATCAGATGGCAAATTGGATTTGGTGCTAGGTCTTTCCCTTTAGGTTTTACCCCAACAATGTTTTCATTAGTTTCGCTCACTCTCGAAATCAAGCATTTTACAGCAGGTTGGAGCAGCCTGTATCTCAGCACAGGAATAAGGTAGGGAAGAATTCTAAGGATCATTTTGACTGCCTCCAGAAGTTAGATCAGATGGCAAATTGGATTTGGTGCTAGGTCTTTCCCTTTAGGTTTTACCCCAACAATGTTTTCATTAGTTTCGCCTCACTCTCGAAATCAAGCATTTTACAGCAGGTTGGAGCAGCCTGTATCTCAGCACAGGAATAAGGTAGGGAAGAATTCTAAGGATCATTTTGACTGCCTCCAGAAGTTAGATCAGATGGCAAATTGGATTTGGTGCTAGGTCTTTCCCTTTAGGTTTTACCCCAACAATGTTTTCATTAGTTTCGCTCACTCTCGAAATCAAGCATTTTACAGCAGGTTGGAGCAGCCTGTATCTCAGCACAGGAATAAGGTAGGGAAGAATTCTAAGGATCATTTTGACTGCCTCCAGAAGTTAGATCAGAATGGCAAATTGGATTTGGTGCTAGGTCTTTCCCTTTAGGTTTTACCCCAACAATGTTTTCATTAGTTTCGCTCACTCTCGAAATCAAGCATTTTACAGCAGGTTGGAGCAGCCTGTATCTCAGCACAGGAATAAGGTAGGGAAGAATTCTAAGGATCATTTTGACTGCCTCCAGAAGTTAGATCAGATGGCAAATTGGATTTGGTGCTAGGTCTTTCCCTTTAGGTTTTACCCCAACAATGTTTTCATTAGTTTCGCTCACTCTCGAAATCAAGCATTTTACAGCAGGTTGGAGCAGCCTGTATCTCAGCACAGGAATAAGGTAGGGAAGAATTCTAAGGATCATTTTGACTGCCTCCAGAAGTTAGATCAGATGGCAAATTGGATTTGGTGCTAGGTCTTTCCCTTTAGGTTTTACCCCAACAATGTTTTCATTAGTTTCGCTCACTCTCGAAATCAAGCATTTTACAGCAGGTTGGAGCAGCCTGTATCTCAGCACAGGAATAAGGTAGGGAAGAATTCAAATGCTCATTTTGACTGCCTCCAGAAGTTAGATCAGATGGCAAATTGGATTTGGTGCTAGGTCTTTCCCTTTAGGTTTTACCCCAACAATGTTTTCATTAGTTTCGCTCACTCCTCGAAATCAAGCATTTTACAGCAGGTTGGAGCAGCCTGTATCTCAGCACAGGAATAAGGTAGGGAAGAATTCTAAGGATCATTTTGACTGCCTCCAGAAGTTAGATCAGATGGCAAATTGGATTTGGTGCTAGGTCTTTCCCTTTAGGTTTTACCCCAACAATGTTTTCATTAGTTTCGCTCACTCTCGAAATCAAGCATTTTACAGCAGGTTGGAGCAGCCTGTATCTCAGCACAGGAATAAGGTAGGGAAGAATTCTAAGGATCATTTTGACTGCCTCCAGAAGTTAGATCAGATGGCAAATTGGATTTGGTGCTAGGTCTTTCCCTTTAGGTTTTACCCCAACAAATGTTTTCATTAGTTTCGCTCACTCTCGAAATCAAGCATTTTACAGCAGGTTGGAGCAGCCTGTATCTCAGCACAGGAATAAGGTAGGGAAGAATTCTAAGGCTCATTTTGACTGCCTCCAGAAGTTAGATCAGATGGCAAATTGGATTTGGTGCTAGGTCTTTCCCTTTAGGTTTTACCCCAACAATGTTTTCATGAGTTTCGCTCACTCTCGAAATCAAGCATTTTACAGCAGGTTGGAGCAGCCTGTATCTCAGCACAGGAATAAGGTAGGGAAGAATTCTAAGGATCATTTTGACTGCCTCCAGAAGTTAGATCAGATGGCAAATTGGATTTGGTGCTAGGTCTTTCCCTTTAGGTTTTACCCCAACAATGTTTTCATTAGTTTTGCTCACTCTCGAAATCAAGCATTTTACAGCAGGTTGGAGCAGCCTGTATCTCAGCACAGGAATAAGGTAGGGAAGAATTCTAAGGCTCATTTTGACTGCCTCCAGAAGTTAGATCAGATGGCAAATTGGATTTGGTGCTAGGTCTTTCCCTTTAGGTTTTACCCCAACAATGTTTTCATTAGTTTCGCTCACTCTCGAAATCAAGCATTTTACAGCAGGTTGGAGCAGCCTGTATCTCAGCACAGGAATAAGGTAGGGAAGAATTCTAAGGCTCATTTTGACTGCCTCCAGAAGTTAGATCAGATGGCAAATTGGATTTGGTGCTAGGTCTTTCCCTTTAGGTTTTACCCCAACAATGTTTTCATTAGTTTCGCTCACTCTCGAAATCAAGCATTTTACAGCAGGTTGGAGCAGCCTGTATCTCAGCACAGGAATAAGGTAGGGAAGAATTCTAAGGATCATTTTGACTGCCTCCAGAAGTTAGATCAGATGGCAAATTGGATTTGGTGCTAGGTCTTTCCCTTTAGGTTTTACCCCAACAATGTTTTCATTAGTTTCGCTCACTCTCGAAATCAAGCATTTTACAGCAGGTTGGAGCAGCCTGTATCTCAGCACAGGAATAAGGTAGGGAAGAATTCTAAGGATCATTTTGACTGCCTCCAGAAGTTAGATCAGATGGCAAATTGGATTTGGTGCTAGGTCTTTCCCTTTAGGTTTTACCCCAACAATGTTTTCATTAGTTTCGCTCACTCTCGAAATCAAGCATTTTACAGCAGGTTGGAGCAGCCTGTATCTCAGCACAGGAATAAGGTAGGGAAGAATTCTAAGGATCATTTTGACTGCCTCCAGAAGTTAGATCAGATGGCAAATTGGATTTGGTGCTAGGTCTTTCCCTTTAGGTTTTACCCCAACAATGTTTTCATTAGTTTCGCTCACTCTCGAAATCAAGCATTTTACAGCAGGTTGGAGCAGCCTGTATCTCAGCACAGGAATAAGGTAGGGAAGAATTCTAAGGATCATTTTGACTGCCTCCAGAAGTTAGATCAGATGGCAAATTGGATTTGGTGCTAGGTCTTTCCCTTTAGGTTTTACCCCAACAATGTTTTCATTAGTTTCGCTCACTCTCGAAATCAAGCATTTTACAGCAGGTTGGAGCAGCCTGTATCTCAGCACAGGAATAAGGTAGGGAAGAATTCTAAGGATCATTTTGACTGCCTCCAGAAGTTAGATCAGATGGCAAATTGGATTTGGTGCTAGGTCTTTCCCTTTAGGTTTTACCCCAACAATGTTTTCATTAGTTTCGCTCACTCTCGAAATCAAGCATTTTACAGCAGGTTGGAGCAGCCTGTATCTCAGCACAGGAATAAGGTAGGGAAGAATTCTAAGGATCATTTTGACTGCCTCCAGAAGTTAGATCAGATGGCAAATTGGATTTGGTGCTAGGTCTTTCCCTTTAGGTTTTACCCCAACAATGTTTTCATTAGTTTCGCTCACTCTCGAAATCAAGCATTTTACAGCAGGTTGGAGCAGCCTGTATCTCAGCACAGGAATAAGGTAGGGAAGAATTCTAAGGATCATTTTGACTGCCTCCAGAAGTTAGATCAGATGGCAAATTGGATTTGGTGCTAGGTCTTTCCCTTTAGGTTTTACCCCAACAATGTTTTCATTAGTTTCGCTCACTCTCGAAATCAAGCATTTTACAGCAGGTTGGAGCAGCCTGTATCTCAGCACAGGAATAAGGTAGGGAAGAATTCAAATGCTCATTTTGACTGCCTCCAGAAGTTAGATCAGATGGCAAATTGGATTTGGTGCTAGGTCTTTCCCTTTAGGTTTTACCCCCAACAATGTTTTCATTAGTTTCGCTCACTCTCGAAATCAAGCATTTTACAGCAGGTTGGAGCAGCCTGTATCTCAGCACAGGAATAAGGTAGGGAAGAATTCTAAGGATCATTTTGACTGCCTCCAGAAGTTAGATCAGATGGCAAATTGGATTGGTGCTAGGTCTTTCCCTTTAGGTTTTACCCCAACAATGTTTTCATGAGTTTCGCTCACTCTCGAAATCAAGCATTTTACAGCAGGTTGGAGCAGCCTGTATCTCAGCACAGGAATAAGGTAGGGAAGAATTCTAAGGATCATTTTGACTGCCTCCAGAAGTTAGATCAGATGGCAAATTGGATTTGGTGCTAGGTCTTTCCCTTTAGGTTTTACCCCAACAATGTTTTCATTAGTTTCGCTCACTCTCGAAATCAAGCATTTTACAGCAGGTTGGAGCAGCCTGTATCTCAGCACAGGAATAAGGTAGGGAAGAATTCTAAGGCTCATTTTGACTGCCTCCAGAAGTTAG
>NW_027143772.1:0-48874 GCF_026170545.1 Melanerpes formicivorus
TCTCCAAACTGCTGTAAAATGCTTGATTTCGAGAGTGAGCGAAACCCAATGAAAACAGTGTTGGGGTAAAACCTAAAGGGAAAGACCTAGCACCAAATCCAATTTGCCATCTGATCTAACTTCTGGAGGCAGTCAAAATGATCCTTAGAATTCTTCCCTACCTTATTCCTGTGCTGAGATACAGGCTGCTCCAACCTGCTGTAAAATGCTTGAATTCGAGAGTGAGCGAAACTAATGAAAACGTTGTTGGGGTAAAACCTAAAGGAAAGACCTAGCACCAAATCCAATTTTGCCATCATGATCTAACTTCTGGAGGCAGTCAAAATGAGCCTTAGAATTCTTCCCTACCTTATTCCTGTGCTGAGATACAGGCTGCTCCAACCTGCTGTAAAAATGCTTGATTTCGAGAGTGAGCGAAACTAATGAAAACATTGTTGGGGTAAAACCTAAAGGGAAAAGACCTAGCACCCAAATCCAATTTGCCATCTGATCTAACTTCTGGAGGCAGTCAAAATGAGCCTTAGAATTCTTCCCTACCTTATTCCTGTGCTGAGATACAGGCTGCTCCAACCTGCTGTAAATGCTTGATTTCGAGAGTGAGCGAAACTAATGAAAACATTGTTGGGGTAAAACCTAAAGGGAAAGACCTAGCACCAAATCCAATTTGCCATCTGATCTAACTTCTGGAGGCAGTCAAAATGATCCTTAGAATTCTTCCCTACCTTATTCCTGTGCTGAGATACAGGCTGCTCCAACCTGCTGTAAAATGCTTGATTTCGAGAGTGAGCGAAACTAATGAAAACATTGTTGGGGTAAAACCTAAAGGGGAAAGACCTAGCACCCAAATCCAATTTGCCATCTGATCTAACTTCTGGAGGCAGTCAAAATGAGCCTTAGAATTCTTCCCTACCTTATTCCTGTGCTGAGATACAGGCTGCTCCAACCTGCTGTAAAATGCTTGATTTCGAGAGTGAGCGAAACTAATGAAAACATTGTTGGGGTAAAACCTAAAGGGAAAGACCTAGCACCAAATCCAATTTGCCATCTGATCTAACTTCTGGAGGCAGTCAAAATGATCCTTAGAATTCTTCCCTACCTTATTCCTGTGCTGAGATACAGGCTGCTCCAACCTGCTGTAAAATGCTTGATTTCGAGAGTGAGCGAAACTAATGAAAACATTGTTGGGGTAAAACCTAAAGGGAAAGACCTAGCACCAAATCCAATTTGCCATCTGATCTAACTTCTGGAGGCAGTCAAAATGAGCCTTAGAATTCTTCCCTACCTTATTCCTGTGCTGAGATACAGGCTGCTCCAACCTGCTGTAAAATGCTTGATTTCGAGAGTGAGGCGAAACTAATGAAAACATTGTTGGGGTAAAACCTAAAGGGGAAAGACCTAGCACCAAATCCAATTTGCCATCTGATCTAACTTCTGGAGGCAGTCAAAATGAGCCTTAGAATTCTTCCCTACCTTATTCCTGTGCTGAGATACAGGCTGCTCCAACCTGCTGTAAAATGCTTGATTTCGAGAGTGAGCGAAACTAATGAAAACATTGTTGGGGTAAAACCTAAAGGGAAAGACCTAGCACCAAATCCAATTTGCCATCTGATCTAACTTCTGGAGGCAGTCAAAATGATCCTTAGAATTCTTCCCTACCTTATTCCTGTGCTGAGATACAGGCTGCTCCAACCTGCTGTAAAATGCTTGATTTCGAGAGTGAGCGAAACTAATGAAAAACATTGTTGGGGTAAAACCTAAAGGGAAAGACCTAGCACCAAATCCAATTTGCCATCTGATCTAACTTCTGGAGGCAGTCAAAATGATCCTTAGAATTCTTCCCTACCTTATTCCTGTGCTGAGATACAGGCTGCTCCAACCTGCTGTAAAATGCTTGATTTCGAGAGTGAGCGAAACTAATGAAAACATTGTTGGGGTAAAACCTAAAGGGAAAGACCTAGCACCAAATCCAATTTGCCATCTGATCTAACTTCTGGAGGCAGTCAAAATGAGCCTTAGAATTCTTTCCCTACCTTATTCCTGTGCTGAGATACAGGCCTGCTCCAACCTGCTGTAAAATGGCTTGATTTCGAGAGTGAGCGAAACCAATGAAAACATTGTTGGGGTAAAACCTAAAGGGAAAGACCTAGCACCAAATCCAATTTGCCATCTGATCTAACTTCTGGAGGCAGTCAAAATGATCCTTAGAATTCTTCCCTACCTTATTCCTGTGCTGAGATACAGGCTGATCCAACCTGCTGTAAAATGCTTGATTTCGAGAGTGAGCGAAACTAATGAAAACGTTGTTGGGGTAAAACCTAAAGGGAAAGACCTAGCACCAAATCCAATTTGCCATCTGATCTAACTTCTGGAGGCAGTCAAAATGAGCCTTAGAATTCTTCCCTACCTTATTCCTGTGCTGAGATACAGGCTGCTCCAACCTGCTGTAAAATGCTTGATTTCGAGAGTGAGCGAAACTAATGAAAACATTGTTGGGGTAAAACCTAAAGGGAAAGACCTAGCACCAAATCCAATTTGCCATCTGATCTAACTTCTGGAGGCAGTCAAAATGAGCCTTAGAATTCTTCCCTACCTTATTCCTGTGCTGAGATACAGGCTGCTCCAACCTGCTGTAAAATGCTTGATTTCGAGAGTGAGCGAAACTAATGAAAACATTGTTGGGGTAAAACCTAAAGGGAAAGACCTAGCACCAAATCCAATTTGCCATCTGATCTAACTTCTGGAGGCAGTCAAAATGATCCTTAGAATTCTTCCCTACCTTATTCCTGTGCTGAGATACAGGCTGCTCCAACCTGCTGTAAATGCTTGATTTCGAGAGTGAGCGAAACTAATGAAACATTGTTGGGGTAAAACCTAAAGGGAAAGACCCTAGCACCAAATCCAATTTGCCATCTGATCTAACTTCTGGAGGCAGTCAAAATGAGCCTTAGAATTCTTCCCTACCTTATTCCTGTGCTGAGATACAGGCTGCTCCAACCTGCTGTAAAATGCTTGATTTCGAGAGTGAGCGAAACTAATGAAAACATTGTTGGGGTAAAACCTAAAGGGAAAGACCTAGCACCAAATCCAATTTGCCATCTGATCTAACTTCTGGAGGCAGTCAAAATGAGCCTTAGAATTCTTCCCTACCCTTATTCCTGTGCTGAGATACAGGCTGCTCCAACCTGCTGTAAAATGCTGATTTCGAGAGTGAGCGAAACTAATGAAAACATTGTTGGGGTAAAACCTAAAGGGAAAGACCTAGCACCAAATCCAATTTGCCATCTGATCTAACTTCTGGAGGCAGTCCAAAATGATCCTTAGAATTCTTCCCTACCTTATTCCTGTGCTGAGATACAGGCTGCTCCAACCTGCTGTAAAATGCTTGATTTCGAGAGTGAGCGAAAACTAATGAAAACATTGTTGGGGTAAAACCTAAAGGGAAAGACCTAGCACCAAATCCAATTTGCCATCTGATCTAACTTCTGGAGGCAGTCAAAATGAGCCTTAGAATTCTTCCCTACCTTTATTCCTGTGCTGAGATACAGGCTGCTCCAACCTGCTGTAAAATGCTTGATTTCGAGAGTGAGCGAAACTAATGAAAACATTGTTGGGGTAAAACCTAAAGGGAAAGACCTAGCACCAAATCCAATTTGCCATCTGATCTAACTTCTGGAGGCAGTCAAAATGATCCTTAGAATTCTTCCCTACCTTATTCCTGTGCTGAGATACAGGCTGCTCCAACCTGCTGTAAAATGCTTGATTTCGAGAGTGAGTGAAACTAATGAAAACATTGTTGGGTAAAACCTAAAGGGAAAGACCTAGCACCAAATCCAATTTGCCATCTGATCTAACTTCTGGAGGCAGTCAAAATGAGCCTTAGAATTCTTCCCTACCTTATTCCTGTGCTGAGATACAGGCTGCTCCAACCTGCTGTAAAATGCTTGATTTCGAGAGTGAGCGAAACTAATGAAACATTGTTGGGGTAAAACCTAAAGGGAAAGACCTAGCACCAAATCCAATTTGCCATCTGATCTAACTTCTGGAGGCAGTCAAAATGAGCCTTAGAATTCTTCCCTACCTTATTCCTGTGCTGAGATACAGGCTGCTCCAACCTGCTGTAAAATGCTTGATTTCGAGAGTGAGCGAAACCAATGAAAAACATTGTTGGGGTAAAACCTAAAGGGAAAGACCTAGCACCAAATCCAATTTGCCATCTGATCTAACTTCTGGAGGCAGTCAAAATGATCCTTAGAATTCTTCCCTACCTTATTCCTGTGCTGAGATACAGGCTGATCCAACCTGCTGTAAAATGCTTGATTTCGAGAGTGAGCGAAACTAATGAAAACGTTGTTGGGGTAAAACCTAAAGGGAAAGACCTAGCACCAAAATCCAATTTGCCATCTGATCTAACTTCTGGAGGCAGTCAAAATGAGCCTTAGAATTCTTCCCTACCTTATTCCTGTGCTGAGATACAGGCTGCTCCAACCTGCTGTAAAATGCTTGATTTCGAGAGTGAGCGAAACTAATGAAAACATTGTTGGGGTAAAACCTAAAGGGAAAGACCTAGCACCAAATCCAATTTGCCATCTGATCTAACTTCTGGAGGCAGTCAAAATGAGCCTTAGAATTCTTCCCTACCTTATTCCTGTGCTGAGATACAGGCTGCTCCAACCTGCTGTAAAATGCTTGATTTCGAGAGTGAGCGAAAACTAATGAAAACATTGTTGGGGTAAAACCTAAAGGGAAAGACCTAGCACCAAATCCAATTTGCCATCTGATCTAACTTCTGGAGGCAGTCAAAATGATCCTTAGAATTCTTCCCTACCTTATTCCTGTGCTGAGATACAGGCTGCTCCAACCTGCTGTAAAATGCTTGATTTCGAGAGTGAGCGAAACTAATGAAAACATTGTTGGGGTAAAACCTAAAGGGAAAGACCTAGCACCAAATCCAATTTGCCATCTGATCTAACTTCTGGAGGCAGTCAAAATGAGCCTTAGAATTCTTCCCTACCTTATTCCTGTGCTGAGATACAGGCTGCTCCAACCTGCTGTAAAATGCTTGATTTCGAGAGTGAGCGAAACTAATGAAAACATTGTTGGGGTAAAACCTAAAGGGAAAGACCTAGCACCAAATCCAATTTGCCATCTGATCTAACTTCTGGAGGCAGTCAAAATGAGCCTTAGAATTCTTCCCTACCTTATTCCTGTGCTGAGATACAGGCTGCTCCAACCTGCTGTAAAATGCTTGATTTCGAGAGTGAGCGAAACTAATGAAAACATTGTTGGGGTAAAACCTAAAGGGAAAGACCTAGCACCAAATCCAATTTGCCATCTGATCTAACTTCTGGAGGCAGTCAAAATGATCCTTAGAATTCTTCCCTACCTTATTCCTGTGCTGAGATACAGGCTGCTCCAACCTGCTGTAAAATGCTTGATTTCGAGAGTGAGCGAAACTAATGAAAACATTGTTGGGGTAAAACCTAAAGGGAAAGACCTAGCACCAAATCCAATTTGCCATCTGATCTAACTTCTGGAGGCAGTCAAAATGAGCCTTAGAATTCTTCCCTACCTTATTCCTGTGCTGAGATACAGGCTGCTCCAACCTGCTGTAAAATGCTTGATTTCGAGAGTGAGCGAAACTAATGAAAACATTGTTGGGGTAAAACCTAAAGGGAAAGACCTAGCACCAAATCCAATTTGCCATCTGATCTAACTTCTGGAGGCAGTCAAAATGAGCCTTAGAATTCTTCCCTACCTTATTCCTGTGCTGAGATACAGGCTGCTCCAACCTGCTGTAAAATGCTTGATTTCGAGAGTGAGCGAAACTAATGAAAACATTGTTGGGGTAAAACCTAAAGGGAAAGACCTAGCACCAAATCCAATTTGCCATCTGATCTAACTTCTGGAGGCAGTCAAAATGATCCTTAGAATTCTTCCCTACCTTATTCCTGTGCTGAGATACAGGCTGCTCCAACCTGCTGTAAAATGCTTGATTTCGAGAGTGAGCGAAACCAATGAAAACATTGTTGGGGTAAAACCTAAAGGGAAAGACCTAGCACCAAATCCAATTTGCCATCTGATCTAACTTCTGGAGGCAGTCAAAATGATCCTTAGAATTCTTCCCTACCTTATTCCTGTGCTGAGATACAGGCTGATCCAACCTGCTGTAAAATGCTTGATTTCGAGAGTGAGCGAAACTAATGAAAACGTTGTTGGGGTAAAACCTAAAGGGAAAGACCTAGCACCAAATCCAATTTGCCATCTGATCTGACTTCTGGAGGCAGTCAAAATGAGCCTTAGAATTCTTCCCTACCTTATTCCTGTGCTGAGATACAGGCTGCTCCAACCTGCTGTAAAATGCTTGATTTCGAGAGTGAGCGAAACTAATGAAAACATTGTTGGGGTAAAACCTAAAGGGAAAGACCTAGCACCAAATCCAATTTGCCATCTGATCTAACTTCTGGAGGCAGTCAAAATGAGCCTTAGAATTCTTCCCTACCTTATTCCTGTGCTGAGATACAGGCTGCTCCAACCTGCTGTAAAATGCTTGATTTCGAGAGTGAGCGAAACTAATGAAAACATTGTTGGGGTAAAACCTAAAGGGAAAGACCTAGCACCAAATCCAATTTGCCATCTGATCTAACTTCTGGAGGCAGTCAAAATGATCCTTAGAATTCTTCCCTACCTTATTCCTGTGCTGAGATACAGGCTGCTCCAACCTGCTGTAAAATGCTTGATTTCGAGAGTGAGCGAAACTAATGAAAACATTGTTGGGGTAAAACCTAAAGGGAAAGACCTAGCACCAAATCCAATTTGCCATCTGATCTAACTTCTGGAGGCAGTCAAAATGAGCCTTAGAATTCTTCCCTACCTTATTCCTGTGCTGAGATACAGGCTGCTCCAACCTGCTGTAAAATGCTTGATTTCGAGAGTGAGCGAAACTAATGAAAACATTGTTGGGGTAAAACCTAAAGGGAAAGACCTAGCACCAAATCCAATTTGCCATCTGATCTAACTTCTGGAGGCAGTCAAAATGATCCTTAGAATTCTTCCCTACCTTATTCCTGTGCTGAGATACAGGCTGCTCCAACCTGCTGTAAAATGCTTGATTTCGAGAGTGAGCGAAACTAATGAAAACATTGTTGGGGTAAAACCTAAAGGGAAAGACCTAGCACCAAATCCAATTTGCCATCTGATCTAACTTCTGGAGGCAGTCAAAATGAGCCTTAGAATTCTTCCCTACCTTATTCCTGTGCTGAGATACAGGCTGCTCCAACCTGCTGTAAAATGCTTGATTTCGAGAGTGAGCGAAACTAATGAAAACATTGTTGGGGTAAAACCTAAAGGGAAAGACCTAGCACCAAATCCAATTTGCCATCTGATCTAACTTCTGGAGGCAGTCAAAATGAGCCTTAGAATTCTTCCCTACCTTATTCCTGTGCTGAGATACAGGCTGCTCCAACCTGCTGTAAAATGCTTGATTTCGAGAGTGAGCGAAACTAATGAAAACATTGTTGGGGTAAAACCTAAAGGGAAAGACCTAGCACCAAATCCAATTTGCCATCTGATCTAACTTCTGGAGGCAGTCAAAATGATCCTTAGAATTCTTCCCTACCTTATTCCTGTGCTGAGATACAGGCTGCTCCAACCTGCTGTAAAATGCTTGATTTCGAGAGTGAGCGAAACTAATGAAAACATTGTTGGGGTAAAACCTAAAGGGAAAGACCTAGCACCAAATCCCATTTGCCATCTGATCTAACTTCTGGAGGCAGTCAAAATGATCCTTAGAATTCTTCCCTACCTTATTCCTGTGCTGAGATACAGGCTGCTCCAACCTGCTGTAAAATGCTTGATTTCGAGAGTGAGCGAAACTAATGAAAACATTGTTGGGGTAAAACCTAAAGGGAAAGACCTAGCACCAAATCCAATTTGCCATCTGATCTAACTTCTGGAGGCAGTCAAAATGAGCCTTAGAATTCTTCCCTACCTTATTCCTGTGCTGAGATACAGGCTGCTCCAACCTGCTGTAAAATGCTTGATTTCGAGAGTGAGCGAAACTAATGAAAACATTGTTGGGGTAAAACCTAAAGGGAAAGACCTAGCACCAAATCCAATTTGCCATCTGATCTAACTTCTGGAGGCAGTCAAAATGATCCTTAGAATTCTTCCCTACCTTATTCCTGTGCTGAGATACAGGCTGCTCCAACCTGCTGTAAAATGCTTGATTTCGAGAGTGAGCGAAACTAATGAAAACATTGTTGGGGTAAAACCTAAAGGGAAAGACCTAGCACCAAATCCAATTTGCCATCTGATCTAACTTCTGGAGGCAGTCAAAATGAGCCTTAGAATTCTTCCCTACCTTATTCCTGTGCTGAGATACAGGCTGCTCCAACCTGCTGTAAAATGCTTGATTTCGAGAGTGAGCGAAACTAATGAAAACATTGTTGGGGTAAAACCTAAAGGGAAAGACCTAGCACCAAATCCAATTTGCCATCTGATCTAACTTCTGGAGGCAGTCAAAATGATCCTTAGAATTCTTCCCTACCTTATTCCTGTGCTGAGATACAGGCTGCTCCAACCTGCTGTAAAATGCTTGATTTCGAGAGTGAGCGAAACTAATGAAAACATTGTTGGGGTAAAACCTAAAGGGAAAGACCTAGCACCAAATCCAATTTGCCATCTGATCTAACTTCTGGAGGCAGTCAAAATGATCCTTAGAATTCTTCCCTACCTTATTCCTGTGCTGAGATACAGGCTGCTCCAACCTGCTGTAAAATGCTTGATTTCGAGAGTGAGTGAAACTAATGAAAACATTGTTGGGGTAAAACCTAAAGGGAAAGACCTAGCACCAAATCCAATTTGCCATCTGATCTAACTTCTGGAGGCAGTCAAAATGATCCTTAGAATTCTTCCCTACCTTATTCCTGTGCTGAGATACAGGCTGCTCCAACCTGCTGTAAAATGCTTGATTTCGAGAGTGAGCGAAACTAATGAAAACATTGTTGGGGTAAAACCTAAAGGGAAAGACCTAGCACCAAATCCAATATCTGATCTAACTTCTGGAGGCAGTCAAAATGAGCCTTAGAATTCTTCCCTACCTTATTCCTGTGCTGAGATACAGGCTGCTCCAACCTGCTGTAAAATGCTTGATTTCGAGAGTGAGCGAAACTAATGAAAACATTGTTGGGGTAAAACCTAAAGGGAAAGACCTAGCACCAAATCCAATTTGCCATCTGATCTAACTTCTGGAGGCAGTCAAAATGATCCTTAGAATTCTTCCCTACCTTATTCCTGTGCTGAGATACAGGCTGCTCCAACCTGCTGTAAAATGCTTGATTTCGAGAGTGAGCGAAACTAATGAAAACATTGTTGGGGTAAAACCTAAAGGGAAAGACCTAGCACCAAATCCAATTTGCCATCTGATCTAACTTCTGGAGGCAGTCAAAATGAGCCTTAGAATTCTTCCCTACCTTATTCCTGTGCTGAGATACAGGCTGCTCCAACCTGCTGTAAAATGCTTGATTTCGAGAGTGAGCGAAACTAATGAAAACATTGTTGGGGTAAAACCTAAAAGGAAAGACCTAGCACCAAATCCAATTTGCCATCTGATCTAACTTCTGGAGGCAGTCAAAATGATCCTTAGAATTCTTCCCTACCTTATTCCTGTGCTGAGATACAGGCTGCTCCAACCTGCTGTAAAATGCTTGATTTCGAGAGTGAGCGAAACTAATGAAAACATTGTTGGGGTAAAACCTAAAGGGAAAGACCTAGCACCAAATCCAATTTGCCATCTGATCTAACTTCTGGAGGCAGTCAAAATGAGCCTTAGAATTCTTCCCTACCTTATTCCTGTGCTGAGATACAGGCTGCTCCAACCTGCTGTAAAATGCTTGATTTCGAGAGTGAGCGAAACTAATGAAAACATTGTTGGGGTAAAACCTAAAGGGAAAGACCTAGCACCAAATCCAATTTGCCATCTGATCTAACTTCTGGAGGCAGTCAAAATGATCCTTAGAATTCTTCCCTACCTTATTCCTGTGCTGAGATACAGGCTGCTCCAACCTGCTGTAAAATGCTTGATTTCGAGAGTGAGCGAAACTAATGAAAACATTGTTGGGGTAAAACCTAAAGGGAAAGACCTAGCACCAAATCCAATTTGCCATCTGATCTAACTTCTGGAGGCAGTCAAAATGATCCTTAGAATTCTTCCCTACCTTATTCCTGTGCTGAGATACAGGCTGCTCCAACCTGCTGTAAAATGCTTGATTTCGAGAGTGAGCGAAACTAATGAAAACATTGTTGGGGTAAAACCTAAAGGGAAAGACCTAGCACCAAATCCAATTTGCCATCTGATCTAACTTCTGGAGGCAGTCAAAATGATCCTTAGAATTCTTCCCTACCTTATTCCTGTGCTGAGATACAGGCTGCTCCAACCTGCTGTAAAATGCTTGATTTCGAGAGTGAGCGAAACTAATGAAAACATTGTTGGGGGTAAAACCTAAAGGGAAAGACCTAGCACCAAATCCAATTTGCCATCTGATCTAACTTCTGGAGGCAGTCAAAATGATCCTTAGAATTCTTCCCTACCTTATTCCTGTGCTGAGATACAGGCTGCTCCAACCTGCTGTAAAATGCTTGATTTCGAGAGTGAGCGAAACTAATGAAAACATTGTTGGGGTAAAACCTAAAGGGAAAGACCTAGCACCAAATCCAATTTGCCATCTGATCTAACTTCTGGAGGCAGTCAAAATGAGCCTTAGAATTCTTCCCTACCTTATTCCTGTGCTGAGATACAGGCTGCTCCAACCTGCTGTAAAATGCTTGATTTCGAGAGTGAGCGAAACTAATGAAAACATTGTTGGGGTAAAACCTAAAGGGAAAGACCTAGCACCAAATCCAATTTGCCATCTGATCTAACTTCTGGAGGCAGTCAAAATGATCCTTAGAATTCTTCCCTACCTTATTCCTGTGCTGAGATACAGGCTGCTCCAACCTGCTGTAAAATGCTTGATTTCGAGAGTGAGTGAAACTAATGAAAACATTGTTGGGGTAAAACCTAAAGGGAAAGACCTAGCACCAAATCCAATTTGCCATCTGATCTAACTTCTGGAGGCAGTCAAAATGATCCTTAGAATTCTTCCCTACCTTATTCCTGTGCTGAGATACAGGCTGCTCCAACCTGCTGTAAAATGCTTGATTTCGAGAGTGAGCGAAACTAATGAAAACATTGTTGGGGTAAAACCTAAAGGGAAAGACCTAGCACCAAATCCAATTTGCCATCTGATCTAACTTCTGGAGGCAGTCAAAATGAGCCTTAGAATTCTTCCCTACCTTATTCCTGTGCTGAGATACAGGCTGCTCCAACCTGCTGTAAAATGCTTGATTTCGAGAGTGAGCGAAACTAATGAAAACATTGTTGGGGTAAAACCTAAAGGGAAAGACCTAGCACCAAATCCAATTTGCCATCTGATCTAACTTCTGGAGGCAGTCAAAATGATCCTTAGAATTCTTCCCTACCTTATTCCTGTGCTGAGATACAGGCTGCTCCAACCTGCTGTAAAATGCTTGATTTCGAGAGTGAGCGAAACTAATGAAAACATTGTTGGGGTAAAACCCTAAAGGGAAAGACCTAGCACCAAATCCAATTTGCCATCTGATCTAACTTCTGGAGGCAGTCAAAATGAGCCTTAGAATTCTTCCCTACCTTATTCCTGTGCTGAGATACAGGCTGCTCCAACCTGCTGTAAAATGCTTGATTTCGAGAGTGAGCGAAACTAATGAAAACATTGTTGGGGTAAAACCTAAAAGGAAAGACCTAGCACCAAATCCAATTTGCCATCTGATCTAACTTCTGGAGGCAGTCAAAATGATCCTTAGAATTCTTCCCTACCTTATTCCTGTGCTGAGATACAGGCTGCTCCAACCTGCTGTAAAATGCTTGATTTCGAGAGTGAGCGAAACTAATGAAAACATTGTTGGGGTAAAACCTAAAGGGAAAGACCTAGCACCAAATCCAATTTGCCATCTGATCTAACTTCTGGAGGCAGTCAAAATGAGCCTTAGAATTCTTCCCTACCTTATTCCTGTGCTGAGATACAGGCTGCTCCAACCTGCTGTAAAATGCTTGATTTCGAGAGTGAGCGAAACTAATGAAAACATTGTTGGGGTAAAACCTAAAGGGAAAGACCTAGCACCAAATCCAATTTGCCATCTGATCTAACTTCTGGAGGCAGTCAAAATGATCCTTAGAATTCTTCCCTACCTTATTCCTGTGCTGAGATACAGGCTGCTCCAACCTGCTGTAAAATGCTTGATTTCGAGAGTGAGCGAAACTAATGAAAACATTGTTGGGGGTAAAACCTAAAGGGAAAGACCTAGCACCAAATCCAATTTGCCATCTGATCTAACTTCTGGAGGCAGTCAAAATGATCCTTAGAATTCTTCCCTACCTTATTCCTGTGCTGAGATACAGGCTGCTCCAACCTGCTGTAAAATGCTTGATTTCGAGAGTGAGCGAAACTAATGAAAACATTGTTGGGGTAAAACCTAAAGGGAAAGACCTAGCACCAAATCCAATTTGCCATCTGATCTAACTTCTGGAGGCAGTCAAAATGATCCTTAGAATTCTTCCCTACCTTATTCCTGTGCTGAGATACAGGCTGCTCCAACCTGCTGTAAAATGCTTGATTTCGAGAGTGAGCGAAACTAATGAAAACATTGTTGGGGTAAAACCTAAAGGGAAAGACCTAGCACCAAATCCAATTTGCCATCTGATCTAACTTCTGGAGGCAGTCAAAATGATCCTTAGAATTCTTCCCTACCTTATTCCTGTGCTGAGATACAGGCTGCTCCAACCTGCTGTAAAATGCTTGATTTCGAGAGTGAGCGAAACTAATGAAAACATTGTTGGGGTAAAACCTAAAGGGAAAGACCTAGCACCAAATCCAATTTGCCATCTGATCTAACTTCTGGAGGCAGTCAAAATGAGCCTTAGAATTCTTCCCTACCTTATTCCTGTGCTGAGATACAGGCTGCTCCAACCTGCTGTAAAATGCTTGATTTCGAGAGTGAGCGAAACTAATGAAAACATTGTTGGGGTAAAACCTAAAGGGAAAGACCTAGCACCAAATCCAATTTGCCATCTGATCTAACTTCTGGAGGCAGTCAAAATGATCCTTAGAATTCTTCCCTACCTTATTCCTGTGCTGAGATACAGGCTGCTCCAACCTGCTGTAAAATGCTTGATTTCGAGAGTGAGCGAAACTAATGAAAACATTGTTGGGGTAAAACCTAAAGGGAAAGACCTAGCACCAAATCCAATTTGCCATCTGATCTAACTTCTGGAGGCAGTCAAAATGATCCTTAGAATTCTTCCCTACCTTATTCCTGTGCTGAGATACAGGCTGCTCCAACCTGCTGTAAAATGCTTGATTTCGAGAGTGAGCGAAACTAATGAAAACATTGTTGGGGTAAAACCTAAAGGGAAAGACCTAGCACCAAATCCAATTTGCCATCTGATCTAACTTCTGGAGGCAGTCAAAATGATCCTTAGAATTCTTCCCTACCTTATTCCTGTGCTGAGATACAGGCTGCTCCAACCTGCTGTAAAATGCTTGATTTCGAGAGTGAGCGAAACTAATGAAAACATTGTTGGGGTAAAACCTAAAGGGAAAGACCTAGCACCAAATCCAATTTGCCATCTGATCTAACTTCTGGAGGCAGTCAAAATGAGCCTTTGAATTCTTCCCTACCTTATTCCTGTGCTGAGATACAGGCTGCTCCAACCTGCTGTAAAATGCTTGATTTCGAGAGTGAGCGAAACTAATGAAAACATTGTTGGGGTAAAACCTAAAGGGAAAGACCTAGCACCAAATCCAATTTGCCATCTGATCTAACTTCTGGAGGCAGTCAAAATGATCCTTAGAATTCTTCCCTACCTTATTCCTGTGCTGAGATACAGGCTGCTCCAACCTGCTGTAAAATGCTTGATTTCAAGAGTGAGCGAAACTAATGAAAACATTGTTGGGGTAAAACCTAAAGGGAAAGACCTAGCACCAAATCCCATTTGCCATCTGATCTAACTTCTGGAGGCAGTCAAAATGATCCTTAGAATTCTTCCCTACCTTATTCCTGTGCTGAGATACAGGCTGCTCCAACCTGCTGTAAAATGCTTGATTTCGAGAGTGAGCGAAACTAATGAAAACATTGTTGGGGTAAAACCTAAAGGGAAAGACCTAGCACCAAATCCAATTTGCCATCTGATCTAACTTCTGGAGGCAGTCAAAATGAGCCTTAGAATTCTTCCCTACCTTATTCCTGTGCTGAGATACAGGCTGCTCCAACCTGCTGTAAAATGATTGATTTCGAGAGTGAGCGAAACTAATGAAAACATTGTTGGGGTAAAACCTAAAGGGAAAGACCTAGCACCAAATCCAATTTGCCATCTGATCTAACTTCTGGAGGCAGTCAAAATGATCCTTAGAATTCTTCCCTACCTTATTCCTGTGCTGAGATACAGGCTGCTCCAACCTGCTGTAAAATGCTTGATTTCGAGAGTGAGCGAAACTAATGAAAACATTGTTGGGGTAAAACCTAAAGGGAAAGACCTAGCACCAAATCCCATTTGCCATCTGATCTAACTTCTGGAGGCAGTCAAAATGATCCTTAGAATTCTTCCCTACCTTATTCCTGTGCTGAGATACAGGCTGCTCCAACCTGCTGTAAAATGCTTGATTTCGAGAGTGAGCGAAACTAATGAAAACATTGTTGGGGTAAAACCTAAAGGGAAAGACCTAGCACCAAATCCAATTTGCCATCTGATCTAACTTCTGGAGGCAGTCAAAATGAGCCTTAGAATTCTTCCCTACCTTATTCCTGTGCTGAGATACAGGCTGCTCCAACCTGCTGTAAAATGCTTGATTTCGAGAGTGAGCGAAACTAATGAAAACATTGTTGGGGTAAAACCTAAAGGGAAAGACCTAGCACCAAATCCAATTTGCCATCTGATCTAACTTCTGGAGGCAGTCAAAATGAGCCTTAGAATTCTTCCCTACCTTATTCCTGTGCTGAGATACAGGCTGCTCCAACCTGCTGTAAAATGCTTGATTTCGAGAGTGAGCGAAACTAATGAAAACATTGTTGGGGTAAAACCTAAAGGGAAAGACCTAGCACCAAATCCAATTTGCCATCTGATCTAACTTCTGGAGGCAGTCAAAATGATCCTTAGAATTCTTCCCTACCTTATTCCTGTGCTGAGATACAGGCTGCTCCAACCTGCTGTAAAATGCTTGATTTCGAGAGTGAGCGAAACTAATGAAAACATTGTTGGGGTAAAACCTAAAGGGAAAGACCTAGCACCAAATCCAATTTGCCATCTGATCTAACTTCTGGAGGCAGTCAAAATGAGCCTTAGAATTCTTCCCTACCTTATTCCTGTGCTGAGATACAGGCTGCTCCAACCTGCTGTAAAATGCTTGATTTCGAGAGTGAGCGAAACTAATGAAAACATTGTTGGGGTAAAACCTAAAGGGAAAGACCTAGCACCAAATCCAATTTGCCATCTGATCTAACTTCTGGAGGCAGTCAAAATGATCCTTAGAATTCTTCCCTACCTTATTCCTGTGCTGAGATACAGGCTGCTCCAACCTGCTGTAAAATGCTTGATTTCGAGAGTGAGCGAAACTAATGAAAACATTGTTGGGGTAAAACCTAAAGGGAAAGACCTAGCACCAAATCCCATTTGCCATCTGATCTAACTTCTGGAGGCAGTCAAAATGAGCCTTAGAATTCTTCCCTACCTTATTCCTGTGCTGAGATACAGGCTGCTCCAACCTGCTGTAAAATGCTTGATTTCGAGAGTGAGCGAAACTAATGAAAACATTGTTGGGGTAAAACCTAAAGGGAAAGACCTAGCACCAAATCCAATTTGCCATCTGATCTAACTTCTGGAGGCAGTCAAAATGAGCCTTAGAATTCTTCCCTACCTTATTCCTGTGCTGAGATACAGGCTGATCCAAACTGCTGTAAAATGCTTGATTTCGAGAGTGAGCGAAACTAATGAAAACGTTGTTGGGGTAAAACCTAAAGGGAAAGTCCTAGCACCAAATCCAATTTGCCATCTGATCTAACTTCTGGAGGCAGTCAAAATGAGCCTTAGAATTCTTCCCTACCTTATTCCTGTGCTGAGATACAGGCTGCTCCAACCTGCTGTAAAATGCTTGATTTCGAGAGTGAGCGAAACTAATGAAAACATTGTTGGGGTAAAACCTAAAGGGAAAGACCTAGCACCAAATCCAATTTGCCATCTGATCTAACTTCTGGAGGCAGTCAAAATGATCCTTAGAATTCTTCCCTACCTTATTCCTGTGCTGAGATACAGGCTGCTCCAACCTGCTGTAAAATGCTTGATTTCGAGAGTGAGCGAAACTAATGAAAACATTGTTGGGGTAAAACCTAAAGGGAAAGACCTAGCACCAAATCCAATTTGCCATCTGATCTAACTTCTGGAGGCAGTCAAAATGAGCCTTAGAATTCTTCCCTACCTTATTCCTGTGCTGAGATACAGGCTGCTCCAACCTGCTGTAAAATGCTTGATTTCGAGAGTGAGCGAAACTAATGAAAACATTGTTGGGGTAAAACCTAAAGGGAAAGACCTAGCACCAAATCCAATTTGCCATCTGATCTAACTTCTGGAGGCAGTCAAAATGATCCTTAGAATTCTTCCCTACCTTATTCCTGTGCTGAGATACAGGCTGCTCCAACCTGCTGTAAAATGCTTGATTTCGAGAGTGAGCGAAACTAATGAAAACGTTGTTGGGGTAAAACCTAAAGGGAAAGTCCTAGCACCAAATCCAATTTGCCATCTGATCTAACTTCTGGAGGCAGTCAAAATGAGCCTTAGAATTCTTCCCTACCTTATTCCTGTGCTGAGATACAGGCTGCTCCAACCTGCTGTAAAATGCTTGATTTCGAGAGTGAGCGAAACTAATGAAAACATTGTTGGGGTAAAACCTAAAGGGAAAGACCTAGCACCAAATCCAATTTGCCATCTGATCTAACTTCTGGAGGCAGTCAAAATGATCCTTAGAATTCTTCCCTACCTTATTCCTGTGCTGAGATACAGGCTGCTCCAACCTGCTGTAAAATGCTTGATTTCGAGAGTGAGCGAAACTAATGAAAACATTGTTGGGGTAAAACCTAAAGGGAAAGACCTAGCACCAAATCCAATTTGCCATCTGATCTAACTTCTGGAGGCAGTCAAAATGAGCCTTAGAATTCTTCCCTACCTTATTCCTGTGCTGAGATACAGGCTGCTCCAACCTGCTGTAAAATGCTTGATTTCGAGAGTGAGCGAAACTAATGAAAACATTGTTGGGGTAAAACCTAAAGGGAAAGACCTAGCACCAAATCCAATTTGCCATCTGATCTAACTTCTGGAGGCAGTCAAAATGATCCTTAGAATTCTTCCCTACCTTATTCCTGTGCTGAGATACAGGCTGCTCCAACCTGCTGTAAAATGCTTGATTTCGAGAGTGAGCGAAACTAATGAAAACATTGTTGGGGTAAAACCTAAAGGGAAAGACCTAGCACCAAATCCAATTTGCCATCTGATCTAACTTCTGGAGGCAGTCAAAATGAGCCTTAGAATTCTTCCCTACCTTATTCCTGTGCTGAGATACAGGCTGCTCCAACCTGCTGTAAAATGCTTGATTTCGAGAGTGAGCGAAACTAATGAAAACATTGTTGGGGTAAAACCTAAAGGGAAAGACCTAGCACCAAATCCAATTTGCCATCTGATCTAACTTCTGGAGGCAGTCAAAATGAGCCTTAGAATTCTTCCCTACCTTATTCCTGTGCTGAGATACAGGCTGCTCCAACCTGCTGTAAAATGCTTGATTTCGAGAGTGAGCGAAACTAATGAAAACATTGTTGGGGTAAAACCTAAAGGGAAAGACCTAGCACCAAATCCAATTTGCCATCTGATCTAACTTCTGGAGGCAGTCAAAATGATCCTTAGAATTCTTCCCTACCTTATTCCTGTGCTGAGATACAGGCTGCTCCAACCTGCTGTAAAATGCTTGATTTCGAGAGTGAGCGAAACTAATGAAAACATTGTTGGGGTAAAACCTAAAGGGAAAGACCTAGCACCAAATCCAATTTGCCATCTGATCTAACTTCTGGAGGCAGTCAAAATGATCCTTAGAATTCTTCCCTACCTTATTCCTGTGCTGAGATACAGGCTGCTCCAACCTGCTGTAAAATGCTTGATTTCGAGAGTGAGCGAAACTAATGAAAACATTGTTGGGGTAAAACCTAAAGGGAAAGACCTAGCACCAAATCCAATTTGCCATCTGATCTAACTTCTGGAGGCAGTCAAAATGAGCCTTAGAATTCTTCCCTACCTTATTCCTGTGCTGAGATACAGGCTGCTCCAACCTGCTGTAAAATGCTTGATTTCGAGAGTGAGCGAAACTAATGAAAACATTGTTGGGGTAAAACCTAAAGGGAAAGACCTAGCACCAAATCCAATTTGCCATCTGATCTAACTTCTGGAGGCAGTCAAAATGATCCTTAGAATTCTTCCCTACCTTATTCCTGTGCTGAGATACAGGCTGCTCCAACCTGCTGTAAAATGCTTGATTTCGAGAGTGAGCGAAACTAATGAAAACATTGTTGGGGTAAAACCTAAAGGGAAAGACCTAGCACCAAATCCAATTTGCCATCTGATCTAACTTCTGGAGGCAGTCAAAATGATCCTTAGAATTCTTCCCTACCTTATTCCTGTGCTGAGATACAGGCTGCTCCAACCTGCTGTAAAATGCTTGATTTCGAGAGTGAGCGAAACTAATGAAAACATTGTTGGGGTAAAACCTAAAGGGAAAGACCTAGCACCAAATCCAATTTGCCATCTGATCTAACTTCTGGAGGCAGTCAAAATGATCCTTAGAATTCTTCCCTACCTTATTCCTGTGCTGAGATACAGGCTGCTCCAACCTGCTGTAAAATGCTTGATTTCGAGAGTGAGCGAAACTAATGAAAACATTGTTGGGGTAAAACCTAAAGGGAAAGACCTAGCACCAAATCCAATTTGCCATCTGATCTAACTTCTGGAGGCAGTCAAAATGAGCCTTAGAATTCTTCCCTACCTTATTCCTGTGCTGAGATACAGGCTGCTCCAACCTGCTGTAAAATGCTTGATTTCAAGAGTGAGCGAAACTAATGAAAACATTGTTGGGGTAAAACCTAAAGGGAAAGACCTAGCACCAAATCCAATTTGCCATCTGATCTAACTTCTGGAGGCAGTCAAAATGAGCCTTAGAATTCTTCCCTACCTTATTCCTGTGCTGAGATACAGGCTGCTCCAACCTGCTGTAAAATGCTTGATTTCGAGAGTGAGCGAAACTAATGAAAACATTGTTGGGGTAAAACCTAAAGGGAAAGACCTAGCACCAAATCCAATTTGCCATCTGATCTAACTTCTGGAGGCAGTCAAAATGAGCCTTAGAATTCTTCCCTACCTTATTCCTGTGCTGAGATACAGGCTGCTCCAACCTGCTGTAAAATGCTTGATTTCGAGAGTGAGCGAAACTAATGAAAACATTGTTGGGGTAAAACCTAAAGGGAAAGACCTAGCACCAAATCCAATTTGCCATCTGATCTAACTTCTGGAGGCAGTCAAAATGATCCTTAGAATTCTTCCCTACCTTATTCCTGTGCTGAGATACAGGCTGCTCCAACCTGCTGTAAAATGCTTGATTTCGAGAGTGAGCGAAACTAATGAAAACATTGTTGGGGTAAAACCTAAAGGGAAAGACCTAGCACCAAATCCAATTTGCCATCTGATCTAACTTCTGGAGGCAGTCAAAATGAGCCTTAGAATTCTTCCCTACCTTATTCCTGTGCTGAGATACAGGCTGCTCCAACCTGCTGTAAAATGCTTGATTTCGAGAGTGAGCGAAACTAATGAAAACATTGTTGGGGTAAAACCTAAAGGGAAAGACCTAGCACCAAATCCAATTTGCCATCTGATCTAACTTCTGGAGGCAGTCAAAATGATCCTTAGAATTCTTCCCTACCTTATTCCTGTGCTGAGATACAGGCTGCTCCAACCTGCTGTAAAATGCTTGATTTCGAGAGTGAGCGAAACTAATGAAAACATTGTTGGGGTAAAACCTAAAGGGAAAGACCTAGCACCAAATCCAATTTGCCATCTGATCTAACTTCTGGAGGCAGTCAAAATGATCCTTAGAATTCTTCCCTACCTTATTCCTGTGCTGAGATACAGGCTGCTCCAACCTGCTGTAAAATGCTTGATTTCGAGAGTGAGCGAAACTAATGAAAACATTGTTGGGGTAAAACCTAAAGGGAAAGACCTAGCACCAAATCCAATTTGCCATCTGATCTAACTTCTGGAGGCAGTCAAAATGATCCTTAGAATTCTTCCCTACCTTATTCCTGTGCTGAGATACAGGCTGCTCCAACCTGCTGTAAAATGCTTGATTTCGAGAGTGAGCGAAACTAATGAAAACATTGTTGGGGTAAAACCTAAAGGGAAAGACCTAGCACCAAATCCAATTTGCCATCTGATCTAACTTCTGGAGGCAGTCAAAATGAGCCTTAGAATTCTTCCCTACCTTATTCCTGTGCTGAGATACAGGCTGCTCCAACCTGCTGTAAAATGCTTGATTTCAAGAGTGAGCGAAACTAATGAAAACATTGTTGGGGTAAAACCTAAAGGGAAAGACCTAGCACCAAATCCAATTTGCCATCTGATCTAACTTCTGGAGGCAGTCAAAATGAGCCTTAGAATTCTTCCCTACCTTATTCCTGTGCTGAGATACAGGCTGCTCCAACCTGCTGTAAAATGCTTGATTTCGAGAGTGAGCGAAACTAATGAAAACATTGTTGGGGTAAAACCTAAAGGGAAAGACCTAGCACCAAATCCAATTTGCCATCTGATCTAACTTCTGGAGGCAGTCAAAATGAGCCTTAGAATTCTTCCCTACCTTATTCCTGTGCTGAGATACAGGCTGCTCCAACCTGCTGTAAAATGCTTGATTTCGAGAGTGAGCGAAACTAATGAAAACATTGTTGGGGTAAAACCTAAAGGGAAAGACCTAGCACCAAATCCAATTTGCCATCTGATCTAACTTCTGGAGGCAGTCAAAATGAGCCTTAGAATTCTTCCCTACCTTATTCCTGTGCTGAGATACAGGCTGCTCCAACCTGCTGTAAAATGCTTGATTTCGAGAGTGAGCGAAACTAATGAAAACATTGTTGGGGTAAAACCTAAAGGGAAAGACCTAGCACCAAATCCAATTTGCCATCTGATCTAACTTCTGGAGGCAGTCAAAATGAGCCTTAGAATTCTTCCCTACCTTATTCCTGTGCTGAGATACAGGCTGCTCCAACCTGCTGTAAAATGCTTGATTTCGAGAGTGAGCGAAACTAATGAAAACATTGTTGGGGTAAAACCTAAAGGGAAAGACCTAGCACCAAATCCAATTTGCCATCTGATCTAACTTCTGGAGGCAGTCAAAATGAGCCTTAGAATTCTTCCCTCCCTTATTCCTGTGCTGAGATACAGGCTGCTCCAACCTGCTGTAAAATGCTTGATTTCGAGAGTGAGCGAAACTAATGAAAACATTGTTGGGGTAAAACCTAAAGGGAAAGACCTAGCACCAAATCCAATTTGCCATCTGATCTAACTTCTGGAGGCAGTCAAAATGAGCCTTAGAATTCTTCCCTACCTTATTCCTGTGCTGAGATACAGGCTGATCCAAACTGCTGTAAAATGCTTGATTTCGAGAGTGAGCGAAACTAATGAAAACGTTGTTGGGGTAAAACCTAAAGGGAAAGTCCTAGCACCAAATCCAATTTGCCATCTGATCTAACTTCTGGAGGCAGTCAAAATGAGCCTTAGAATTCTTCCCTACCTTATTCCTGTGCTGAGATACAGGCTGCTCCAACCTGCTGTAAAATGCTTGATTTCGAGAGTGAGCGAAACTAATGAAAACATTGTTGGGGTAAAACCTAAAGGGAAAGACCTAGCACCAAATCCAATTTGCCATCTGATCTAACTTCTGGAGGCAGTCAAAATGATCCTTAGAATTCTTCCCTACCTTATTCCTGTGCTGAGATACAGGCTGCTCCAACCTGCTGTAAAATGCTTGATTTCGAGAGTGAGCGAAACTAATGAAAACATTGTTGGGGTAAAACCTAAAGGGAAAGACCTAGCACCAAATCCAATTTGCCATCTGATCTAACTTCTGGAGGCAGTCAAAATGAGCCTTAGAATTCTTCCCTACCTTATTCCTGTGCTGAGATACAGGCTGCTCCAACCTGCTGTAAAATGCTTGATTTCGAGAGTGAGCGAAACTAATGAAAACATTGTTGGGGTAAAACCTAAAGGGAAAGACCTAGCACCAAATCCAATTTGCCATCTGATCTAACTTCTGGAGGCAGTCAAAATGATCCTTAGAATTCTTCCCTACCTTATTCCTGTGCTGAGATACAGGCTGCTCCAACCTGCTGTAAAATGCTTGATTTCGAGAGTGAGCGAAACTAATGAAAACGTTGTTGGGGTAAAACCTAAAGGGAAAGTCCTAGCACCAAATCCAATTTGCCATCTGATCTAACTTCTGGAGGCAGTCAAAATGAGCCTTAGAATTCTTCCCTACCTTATTCCTGTGCTGAGATACAGGCTGCTCCAACCTGCTGTAAAATGCTTGATTTCGAGAGTGAGCGAAACTAATGAAAACATTGTTGGGGTAAAACCTAAAGGGAAAGACCTAGCACCAAATCCAATTTGCCATCTGATCTAACTTCTGGAGGCAGTCAAAATGATCCTTAGAATTCTTCCCTACCTTATTCCTGTGCTGAGATACAGGCTGCTCCAACCTGCTGTAAAATGCTTGATTTCGAGAGTGAGCGAAACTAATGAAAACATTGTTGGGGTAAAACCTAAAGGGAAAGACCTAGCACCAAATCCAATTTGCCATCTGATCTAACTTCTGGAGGCAGTCAAAATGATCCTTAGAATTCTTCCCTACCTTATTCCTGTGCTGAGATACAGGCTGCTCCAACCTGCTGTAAAATGCTTGATTTCGAGAGTGAGCGAAACTAATGAAAACATTGTTGGGGTAAAACCTAAAGGGAAAGACCTAGCACCAAATCCAATTTGCCATCTGATCTAACTTCTGGAGGCAGTCAAAATGATCCTTAGAATTCTTCCCTACCTTATTCCTGTGCTGAGATACAGGCTGCTCCAACCTGCTGTAAAATGCTTGATTTCGAGAGTGAGCGAAACTAATGAAAACATTGTTGGGGTAAAACCTAAAGGGAAAGACCTAGCACCAAATCCAATTTGCCATCTGATCTAACTTCTGGAGGCAGTCAAAATGAGCCTTAGAATTCTTCCCTACCTTATTCCTGTGCTGAGATACAGGCTGCTCCAACCTGCTGTAAAATGCTTGATTTCGAGAGTGAGCGAAACTAATGAAAACATTGTTGGGGTAAAACCTAAAGGGAAAGACCTAGCACCAAATCCAATTTGCCATCTGATCTAACTTCTGGAGGCAGTCAAAATGAGCCTTAGAATTCTTCCCTACCTTATTCCTGTGCTGAGATACAGGCTGCTCCAACCTGCTGTAAAATGCTTGATTTCGAGAGTGAGCGAAACTAATGAAAACATTGTTGGGGTAAAACCTAAAGGGAAAGACCTAGCACCAAATCCAATTTGCCATCTGATCTAACTTCTGGAGGCAGTCAAAATGATCCTTAGAATTCTTCCCTACCTTATTCCTGTGCTGAGATACAGGCTGCTCCAACCTGCTGTAAAATGCTTGATTTCGAGAGTGAGCGAAACTAATGAAAACATTGTTGGGGTAAAACCTAAAGGGAAAGACCTAGCACCAAATCCAATTTGCCATCTGATCTAACTTCTGGAGGCAGTCAAAATGATCCTTAGAATTCTTCCCTACCTTATTCCTGTGCTGAGATACAGGCTGCTCCAACCTGCTGTAAAATGCTTGATTTCGAGAGTGAGCGAAACTAATGAAAACATTGTTGGGGTAAAACCTAAAGGGAAAGACCTAGCACCAAATCCAATTTGCCATCTGATCTAACTTCTGGAGGCAGTCAAAATGAGCCTTAGAATTCTTCCCTACCTTATTCCTGTGCTGAGATACAGGCTGCTCCAACCTGCTGTAAAATGCTTGATTTCGAGAGTGAGCGAAACTAATGAAAACATTGTTGGGGTAAAACCTAAAGGGAAAGACCTAGCACCAAATCCAATTTGCCATCTGATCTAACTTCTGGAGGCAGTCAAAATGAGCCTTAGAATTCTTCCCTACCTTATTCCTGTGCTGAGATACAGGCTGCTCCAACCTGCTGTAAAATGCTTGATTTCGAGAGTGAGCGAAACTAATGAAAACATTGTTGGGGTAAAACCTAAAGGGAAAGACCTAGCACCAAATCCAATTTGCCATCTGATCTAACTTCTGGAGGCAGTCAAAATGATCCTTAGAATTCTTCCCTACCTTATTCCTGTGCTGAGATACAGGCTGCTCCAACCTGCTGTAAAATGCTTGATTTCGAGAGTGAGCGAAACTAATGAAAACATTGTTGGGGTAAAACCTAAAGGGAAAGACCTAGCACCAAATCCAATTTGCCATCTGATCTAACTTCTGGAGGCAGTCAAAATGATCCTTAGAATTCTTCCCTACCTTATTCCTGTGCTGAGATACAGGCTGCTCCAACCTGCTGTAAAATGCTTGATTTCGAGAGTGAGCGAAACTAATGAAAACATTGTTGGGGTAAAACCTAAAGGGAAAGACCTAGCACCAAATCCAATTTGCCATCTGATCTAACTTCTGGAGGCAGTCAAAATGAGCCTTAGAATTCTTCCCTACCTTATTCCTGTGCTGAGATACAGGCTGCTCCAACCTGCTGTAAAATGCTTGATTTCAAGAGTGAGCGAAACTAATGAAAACATTGTTGGGGTAAAACCTAAAGGGAAAGACCTAGCACCAAATCCAATTTGCCATCTGATCTAACTTCTGGAGGCAGTCAAAATGAGCCTTAGAATTCTTCCCTACCTTATTCCTGTGCTGAGATACAGGCTGCTCCAACCTGCTGTAAAATGCTTGATTTCGAGAGTGAGCGAAACTAATGAAAACATTGTTGGGGTAAAACCTAAAGGGAAAGACCTAGCACCAAATCCAATTTGCCATCTGATCTAACTTCTGGAGGCAGTCAAAATGAGCCTTAGAATTCTTCCCTACCTTATTCCTGTGCTGAGATACAGGCTGCTCCAACCTGCTGTAAAATGCTTGATTTCGAGAGTGAGCGAAACTAATGAAAACATTGTTGGGGTAAAACCTAAAGGGAAAGACCTAGCACCAAATCCAATTTGCCATCTGATCTAACTTCTGGAGGCAGTCAAAATGAGCCTTAGAATTCTTCCCTACCTTATTCCTGTGCTGAGATACAGGCTGCTCCAACCTGCTGTAAAATGCTTGATTTCGAGAGTGAGCGAAACTAATGAAAACATTGTTGGGGTAAAACCTAAAGGGAAAGACCTAGCACCAAATCCAATTTGCCATCTGATCTAACTTCTGGAGGCAGTCAAAATGAGCCTTAGAATTCTTCCCTACCTTATTCCTGTGCTGAGATACAGGCTGCTCCAACCTGCTGTAAAATGCTTGATTTCGAGAGTGAGCGAAACTAATGAAAACATTGTTGGGGTAAAACCTAAAGGGAAAGACCTAGCACCAAATCCAATTTGCCATCTGATCTAACTTCTGGAGGCAGTCAAAATGAGCCTTAGAATTCTTCCCTACCTTATTCCTGTGCTGAGATACAGGCTGCTCCAACCTGCTGTAAAATGCTTGATTTCGAGAGTGAGCGAAACTAATGAAAACATTGTTGGGGTAAAACCTAAAGGGAAA
The DNA here is from genome assembly GCF_026170545.1 of Melanerpes formicivorus. Lineage (NCBI taxonomy): Eukaryota > Metazoa > Chordata > Aves > Piciformes > Picidae > Melanerpes > Melanerpes formicivorus. The sequence continues at coordinate 25,950 of NW_027143772.1, forward strand.
GACCTAGCACCAAATCCAATTTGCCATCTGATCTAACTTCTGGAGGCAGTCAAAATGATCCTTAGAATTCTTCCCTACCTTATTCCTGTGCTGAGATACAGGCTGCTCCAACCTGCTGTAAAATGCTTGATTTCGAGAGTGAGCGAAACTAATGAAAACATTGTTGGGGTAAAACCTAAAGGGAAAGACCTAGCACCAAATCCAATTTGCCATCTGATCTAACTTCTGGAGGCAGTCAAAATGAGCCTTAGAATTCTTCCCTACCTTATTCCTGTGCTGAGATACAGGCTGCTCCAACCTGCTGTAAAATGCTTGATTTCGAGAGTGAGCGAAACTAATGAAAACATTGTTGGGGTAAAACCTAAAGGGAAAGACCTAGCACCAAATCCAATTTGCCATCTGATCTAACTTCTGGAGGCAGTCAAAATGATCCTTAGAATTCTTCCCTACCTTATTCCTGTGCTGAGATACAGGCTGCTCCAACCTGCTGTAAAATGCTTGATTTCGAGAGGGAGCGAAACTAATGAAAACATTGTTGGGGTAAAACCTAAAGGGAAAGACCTAGCACCAAATCCAATTTGCCATCTGATCTAACTTCTGGAGGCAGTCAAAATGAGCCTTAGAATTCTTCCCTACCTTATTCCTGTGCTGAGATACAGGCTGCTCCAACCTGCTGTAAAATGCTTGATTTCGAGAGTGAGCGAAACTAATGAAAACATTGTTGGGGTAAAACCTAAAGGGAAAGACCTAGCACCAAATCCAATTTGCCATCTGATCTAACTTCTGGAGGCAGTCAAAATGAGCCTTAGAATTCTTCCCTACCTTATTCCTGTGCTGAGATACAGGCTGCTCCAACCTGCTGTAAAATGCTTGATTTCGAGAGTGAGCGAAACTAATGAAAACATTGTTGGGGTAAAACCTAAAGGGAAAGACCTAGCACCAAATCCAATTTGCCATCTGATCTAACTCCTGGAGGCAGTCAAAATGAGCCTTAGAATTCTTCCCTACCTTATTCCCGTGCTGAGATACAGGCTGCTCCAACCTGCTGTAAAATGCTTGATTTCGAGAGTGAGCGAAACTAATGAAAACATTGTTGGGGTAAAACCTAAAGGGAAAGACCTAGCACCAAATCCAATTTGCCATCTGATCTAACTTCTGGAGGCAGTCAAAATGAGCCTTAGAATTCTTCCCTACCTTATTCCTGTGCTGAGATACAGGCTGCTCCAACCTGCTGTAAAATGCTTGATTTCGAGAGTGAGCGAAACTAATGAAAACATTGTTGGGGTAAAACCTAAAGGGAAAGACCTAGCACCAAATCCAATTTGCCATCTGATCTAACTTCTGGAGGCAGTCAAAATGATCCTTAGAATTCTTCCCTACCTTATTCCTGTGCTGAGATACAGGCTGCTCCAACCTGCTGTAAAATGCTTGATTTCGAGAGTGAGCGAAACTAATGAAAACATTGTTGGGGTAAAACCTAAAGGGAAAGACCTAGCACCAAATCCAATTTGCCATCTGATCTAACTTCTGGAGGCAGTCAAAATGAGCCTTAGAATTCTTCCCTACCTTATTCCTGTGCTGAGATACAGGCTGCTCCAACCTGCTGTAAAATGCTTGATTTCGAGAGTGAGCGAAACTAATGAAAACATTGTTGGGGTAAAACCTAAAGGGAAAGACCTAGCACCAAATCCAATTTGCCATCTGATCTAACTTCTGGAGGCAGTCAAAATGATCCTTAGAATTCTTCCCTACCTTATTCCTGTGCTGAGATACAGGCTGCTCCAACCTGCTGTAAAATGCTTGATTTCGAGAGTGAGCGAAACTAATGAAAACATTGTTGGGGTAAAACCTAAAGGGAAAGACCTAGCACCAAATCCAATTTGCCATCTGATCTAACTTCTGGAGGCAGTCAAAATGAGCCTTAGAATTCTTCCCTACCTTATTCCTGTGCTGAGATACAGGCTGCTCCAACCTGCTGTAAAATGCTTGATTTCGAGAGTGAGCGAAACTAATGAAAACATTGTTGGGGTAAAACCTAAAGGGAAAGACCTAGCACCAAATCCAATTTGCCATCTGATCTAACTTCTGGAGGCAGTCAAAATGAGCCTTAGAATTCTTCCCTACCTTATTCCTGTGCTGAGATACAGGCTGCTCCAACCTGCTGTAAAATGCTTGATTTCGAGAGTGAGCGAAACTAATGAAAACATTGTTGGGGTAAAACCTAAAGGGAAAGACCTAGCACCAAATCCAATTTGCCATCTGATCTAACTCCTGGAGGCAGTCAAAATGAGCCTTAGAATTCTTCCCTACCTTATTCCCGTGCTGAGATACAGGCTGCTCCAACCTGCTGTAAAATGCTTGATTTCGAGAGTGAGCGAAACTAATGAAAACATTGTTGGGGTAAAACCTAAAGGGAAAGACCTAGCACCAAATCCAATTTGCCATCTGATCTAACTTCTGGAGGCAGTCAAAATGAGCCTTAGAATTCTTCCCTACCTTATTCCTGTGCTGAGATACAGGCTGCTCCAACCTGCTGTAAAATGCTTGATTTCGAGAGTGAGCGAAACTAATGAAAACATTGTTGGGGTAAAACCTAAAGGGAAAGACCTAGCACCAAATCCAATTTGCCATCTGATCTAACTTCTGGAGGCAGTCAAAATGATCCTTAGAATTCTTCCCTACCTTATTCCTGTGCTGAGATACAGGCTGCTCCAACCTGCTGTAAAATGCTTGATTTCGAGAGTGAGCGAAACTAATGAAAACATTGTTGGGGTAAAACCTAAAGGGAAAGACCTAGCACCAAATCCAATTTGCCATCTGATCTAACTTCTGGAGGCAGTCAAAATGAGCCTTAGAATTCTTCCCTACCTTATTCCTGTGCTGAGATACAGGCTGCTCCAACCTGCTGTAAAATGCTTGATTTCGAGAGTGAGCGAAACTAATGAAAACATTGTTGGGGTAAAACCTAAAGGGAAAGACCTAGCACCAAATCCAATTTGCCATCTGATCTAACTTCTGGAGGCAGTCAAAATGATCCTTAGAATTCTTCCCTACCTTATTCCTGTGCTGAGATACAGGCTGCTCCAACCTGCTGTAAAATGCTTGATTTCGAGAGTGAGCGAAACTAATGAAAACATTGTTGGGGTAAAACCTAAAGGGAAAGACCTAGCACCAAATCCAATTTGCCATCTGATCTAACTTCTGGAGGCAGTCAAAATGAGCCTTAGAATTCTTCCCTACCTTATTCCTGTGCTGAGATACAGGCTGCTCCAACCTGCTGTAAAATGCTTGATTTCGAGAGTGAGCGAAACTAATGAAAACATTGTTGGGGTAAAACCTAAAGGGAAAGACCTAGCACCAAATCCAATTTGCCATCTGATCTAACTTCTGGAGGCAGTCAAAATGATCCTTAGAATTCTTCCCTACCTTATTCCTGTGCTGAGATACAGGCTGCTCCAACCTGCTGTAAAATGCTTGATTTCGAGAGTGAGCGAAACTAATGAAAACATTGTTGGGGTAAAACCTAAAGGGAAAGACCTAGCACCAAATCCAATTTGCCATCTGATCTAACTTCTGGAGGCAGTCAAAATGAGCCTTAGAATTCTTCCCTACCTTATTCCTGTGCTGAGATACAGGCTGCTCCAACCTGCTGTAAAATGCTTGATTTCGAGAGTGAGCGAAACTAATGAAAACATTGTTGGGGTAAAACCTAAAGGGAAAGACCTAGCACCAAATCCAATTTGCCATCTGATCTAACTTCTGGAGGCAGTCAAAATGATCCTTAGAATTCTTCCCTACCTTATTCCCGTGCTGAGATACAGGCTGCTCCAACCTGCTGTAAAATGCTTGATTTCGAGAGTGAGCGAAACTAATGAAAACATTGTTGGGGTAAAACCTAAAGGGAAAGACCTAGCACCAAATCCAATTTGCCATCTGATCTAACTTCTGGAGGCAGTCAAAATGATCCTTAGAATTCTTCCCTACCTTATTCCTGTGCTGAGATACAGGCTGCTCCAACCTGCTGTAAAATGCTTGATTTCGAGAGTGAGCGAAACTAATGAAAACATTGTTGGGGTAAAACCTAAAGGGAAAGACCTAGCACCAAGTCCAATTTGCCATCTGATCTAACTTCTGGAGGCAGTCAAAATGAGCCTTAGAATTCTTCCCTACCTTATTCCTGTGCTGAGATACAGGCTGCTCCAACCTGCTGTAAAATGCTTGATTTCGAGAGTGAGCGAAACTAATGAAAACATTGTTGGGGTAAAACCTAAAGGGAAAGACCTAGCACCAAATCCAATTTGCCATCTGATCTGACTTCTGGAGGCAGTCAAAATGATCCTTAGAATTCTTCCCTACCTTATTCCTGTGCTGAGATACAGGCTGCTCCAACCTGCTGTAAAATGCTTGATTTCGAGAGTGAGCGAAACTAATGAAAACATTGTTGGGGTAAAACCTAAAGGGAAAGACCTAGCACCAAATCCAATTTGCCATCTGATCTAACTTCTGGAGGCAGTCAAAATGAGCCTTAGAATTCTTCCCTACCTTATTCCTGTGCTGAGATACAGGCTGCTCCAACCTGCTGTAAAATGCTTGATTTCGAGAGTGAGCGAAACTAATGAAAACATTGTTGGGGTAAAACCTAAAGGGAAAGACCTAGCACCAAATCCAATTTGCCATCTGATCTAACTTCTGGAGGCAGTCAAAATGATCCTTAGAATTCTTCCCTACATTATTCCCGTGCTGAGATACAGGCTGCTCCAACCTGCTGTAAAATACTTGATTTCGAGAGTGAGCGAAACTAATGAAAACATTGTTGGGGTAAAACCTAAAGGGAAAGACCTAGCACCAAATCCAATTTGCCATCTGATCTAACTTCTGGAGGCAGTCAAAATGAGCCTTAGAATTCTTCCCTACCTTATTCCTGTGCTGAGATACAGGCTGCTCCAACCTGCTGTAAAATGCTTGATTTCGAGAGTGAGCGAAACTAATGAAAACATTGTTGGGGTAAAACCTAAAGGGAAAGACCTAGCACCAAATCCAATTTGCCATCTGATCTAACTTCTGGAGGCAGTCAAAATGAGCCTTAGAATTCTTCCCTACCTTATTCCTGTGCTGAGATACAGGCTGCTCCAACCTGCTGTAAAATGCTTGATTTCGAGAGTGAGCGAAACTAATGAAAACATTGTTGGGGTAAAACCTAAAGGGAAAGACCTAGCACCAAATCCAATTTGCCATCTGATCTAACTTCTGGAGGCAGTCAAAATGATCCTTAGAATTCTTCCCTACCTTATTCCTGTGCTGAGATACAGGCTGCTCCAACCTGCTGTAAAATGCTTGATTTCGAGAGTGAGCGAAACTAATGAAAACATTGTTGGGGTAAAACCTAAAGGGAAAGACCTAGCACCAAATCCAATTTGCCATCTGATCTAACTTCTGGAGGCAGTCAAAATGATCCTTAGAATTCTTCCCTACCTTATTCCTGTGCTGAGATACAGGCTGCTCCAACCTGCTGTAAAATGCTTGATTTCGAGAGTGAGCGAAACTAATGAAAACATTGTTGGGGTAAAACCTAAAGGGAAAGACCTAGCACCAAATCCAATTTGCCATCTGATCTAACTTCTGGAGGCAGTCAAAATGAGCCTTAGAATTCTTCCCTACCTTATTCCTGTGCTGAGATACAGGCTGCTCCAACCTGCTGTAAAATGCTTGATTTCGAGAGTGAGCGAAACTAATGAAAACATTGTTGGGGTAAAACCTAAAGGGAAAGACCTAGCACCAAATCCAATTTGCCATCTGATCTAACTTCTGGAGGCAGTCAAAATGATCCTTAGAATTCTTCCCTACCTTATTCCTGTGCTGAGATACAGGCTGCTCCAACCTGCTGTAAAATGCTTGATTTCGAGAGTGAGCGAAACTAATGAAAACATTGTTGGGGTAAAACCTAAAGGGAAAGACCTAGCACCAAATCCAATTTGCCATCTGATCTAACTTCTGGAGGCAGTCAAAATGAGCCTTAGAATTCTTCCCTACCTTATTCCTGTGCTGAGATACAGGCTGCTCCAACCTGCTGTAAAATGCTTGATTTCGAGAGTGAGCGAAACTAATGAAAACATTGTTGGGGTAAAACCTAAAGGGAAAGACCTAGCACCAAATCCAATTTGCCATCTGATCTAACTTCTGGAGGCAGTCAAAATGATCCTTAGAATTCTTCCCTACCTTATTCCTGTGCTGAGATACAGGCTGCTCCAACCTGCTGTAAAATGCTTGATTTCGAGAGTGAGCGAAACTAATGAAAACATTGTTGGGGTAAAACCTAAAGGGAAAGACCTAGCACCAAATCCAATTTGCCATCTGATCTAACTTCTGGAGGCAGTCAAAATGATCCTTAGAATTCTTCCCTACCTTATTCCTGTGCTGAGATACAGGCTGCTCCAACCTGCTGTAAAATGCTTGATTTCGAGAGTGAGCGAAACTAATGAAAACATTGTTGGGGTAAAACCTAAAGGGAAAGACCTAGCACCAAATCCAATTTGCCATCTGATCTAACTTCTGGAGGCAGTCAAAATGATCCTTAGAATTCTTCCCTACCTTATTCCTGTGCTGAGATACAGGCTGCTCCAACCTGCTGTAAAATGCTTGATTTCGAGAGTGAGCGAAACTAATGAAAACATTGTTGGGGTAAAACCTAAAGGGAAAGACCTAGCACCAAGTCCAATTTGCCATCTGATCTAACTTCTGGAGGCAGTCAAAATGAGCCTTAGAATTCTTCCCTACCTTATTCCTGTGCTGAGATACAGGCTGCTCCAACCTGCTGTAAAATGCTTGATTTCGAGAGTGAGCGAAACTAATGAAAACATTGTTGGGGTAAAACCTAAAGGGAAAGACCTAGCACCAAATCCAATTTGCCATCTGATCTGACTTCTGGAGGCAGTCAAAATGATCCTTAGAATTCTTCCCTACCTTATTCCTGTGCTGAGATACAGGCTGCTCCAACCTGCTGTAAAATGCTTGATTTCGAGAGTGAGCGAAACTAATGAAAACATTGTTGGGGTAAAACCTAAAGGGAAAGACCTAGCACCAAATCCAATTTGCCATCTGATCTAACTTCTGGAGGCAGTCAAAATGAGCCTTAGAATTCTTCCCTACCTTATTCCTGTGCTGAGATACAGGCTGCTCCAACCTGCTGTAAAATGCTTGATTTCGAGAGTGAGCGAAACTAATGAAAACATTGTTGGGGTAAAACCTAAAGGGAAAGACCTAGCACCAAATCCAATTTGCCATCTGATCTAACTTCTGGAGGCAGTCAAAATGATCCTTAGAATTCTTCCCTACATTATTCCCGTGCTGAGATACAGGCTGCTCCAACCTGCTGTAAAATACTTGATTTCGAGAGTGAGCGAAACTAATGAAAACATTGTTGGGGTAAAACCTAAAGGGAAAGACCTAGCACCAAATCCAATTTGCCATCTGATCTAACTTCTGGAGGCAGTCAAAATGAGCCTTAGAATTCTTCCCTACCTTATTCCTGTGCTGAGATACAGGCTGCTCCAACCTGCTGTAAAATGCTTGATTTCGAGAGTGAGCGAAACTAATGAAAACATTGTTGGGGTAAAACCTAAAGGGAAAGACCTAGCACCAAATCCAATTTGCCATCTGATCTAACTTCTGGAGGCAGTCAAAATGAGCCTTAGAATTCTTCCCTACCTTATTCCTGTGCTGAGATACAGGCTGCTCCAACCTGCTGTAAAATGCTTGATTTCGAGAGTGAGCGAAACTAATGAAAACATTGTTGGGGTAAAACCTAAAGGGAAAGACCTAGCACCAAATCCAATTTGCCATCTGATCTAACTTCTGGAGGCAGTCAAAATGATCCTTAGAATTCTTCCCTACCTTATTCCTGTGCTGAGATACAGGCTGCTCCAACCTGCTGTAAAATGCTTGATTTCGAGAGTGAGCGAAACTAATGAAAACATTGTTGGGGTAAAACCTAAAGGGAAAGACCTAGCACCAAATCCAATTTGCCATCTGATCTAACTTCTGGAGGCAGTCAAAATGATCCTTAGAATTCTTCCCTACCTTATTCCTGTGCTGAGATACAGGCTGCTCCAACCTGCTGTAAAATGCTTGATTTCGAGAGTGAGCGAAACTAATGAAAACATTGTTGGGGTAAAACCTAAAGGGAAAGACCTAGCACCAAATCCAATTTGCCATCTGATCTAACTTCTGGAGGCAGTCAAAATGAGCCTTAGAATTCTTCCCTACCTTATTCCTGTGCTGAGATACAGGCTGCTCCAACCTGCTGTAAAATGCTTGATTTCGAGAGTGAGCGAAACTAATGAAAACATTGTTGGGGTAAAACCTAAAGGGAAAGACCTAGCACCAAATCCAATTTGCCATCTGATCTAACTTCTGGAGGCAGTCAAAATGATCCTTAGAATTCTTCCCTACCTTATTCCTGTGCTGAGATACAGGCTGCTCCAACCTGCTGTAAAATGCTTGATTTCGAGAGTGAGCGAAACTAATGAAAACATTGTTGGGGTAAAACCTAAAGGGAAAGACCTAGCACCAAATCCAATTTGCCATCTGATCTAACTTCTGGAGGCAGTCAAAATGAGCCTTAGAATTCTTCCCTACCTTATTCCTGTGCTGAGATACAGGCTGCTCCAACCTGCTGTAAAATGCTTGATTTCGAGAGTGAGCGAAACTAATGAAAACATTGTTGGGGTAAAACCTAAAGGGAAAGACCTAGCACCAAATCCAATTTGCCATCTGATCTAACTTCTGGAGGCAGTCAAAATGATCCTTAGAATTCTTCCCTACCTTATTCCTGTGCTGAGATACAGGCTGCTCCAACCTGCTGTAAAATGCTTGATTTCGAGAGTGAGCGAAACTAATGAAAACATTGTTGGGGTAAAACCTAAAGGGAAAGACCTAGCACCAAATCCAATTTGCCATCTGATCTAACTTCTGGAGGCAGTCAAAATGATCCTTAGAATTCTTCCCTACCTTATTCCTGTGCTGAGATACAGGCTGCTCCAACCTGCTGTAAAATGCTTGATTTCGAGAGTGAGCGAAACTAATGAAAACATTGTTGGGGTAAAACCTAAAGGGAAAGACCTAGCACCAAATCCAATTTGCCATCTGATCTAACTTCTGGAGGCAGTCAAAATGAGCCTTAGAATTCTTCCCTACCTTATTCCTGTGCTGAGATACAGGCTGCTCCAACCTGCTGTAAAATGCTTGATTTCGAGAGTGAGCGAAACTAATGAAAACATTGTTGGGGTAAAACCTAAAGGGAAAGACCTAGCACCAAATCCAATTTGCCATCTGATCTAACTTCTGGAGGCAGTCAAAATGATCCTTAGAATTCTTCCCTACCTTATTCCTGTGCTGAGATACAGGCTGCTCCAACCTGCTGTAAAATGCTTGATTTCGAGAGTGAGCGAAACTAATGAAAACATTGTTGGGGTAAAACCTAAAGGGAAAGACCTAGCACCAAATCCAATTTGCCATCTGATCTAACTTCTGGAGGCAGTCAAAATGAGCCTTAGAATTCTTCCCTACCTTATTCCTGTGCTGAGATACAGGCTGCTCCAACCTGCTGTAAAATGCTTGATTTCGAGAGTGAGCGAAACTAATGAAAACATTGTTGGGGTAAAACCTAAAGGGAAAGACCTAGCACCAAATCCAATTTGCCATCTGATCTAACTTCTGGAGGCAGTCAAAATGATCCTTAGAATTCTTCCCTACCTTATTCCTGTGCTGAGATACAGGCTGCTCCAACCTGCTGTAAAATGCTTGATTTCGAGAGTGAGCGAAACTAATGAAAACATTGTTGGGGTAAAACCTAAAGGGAAAGACCTAGCACCAAATCCAATTTGCCATCTGATCTAACTTCTGGAGGCAGTCAAAATGATCCTTAGAATTCTTCCCTACCTTATTCCTGTGCTGAGATACAGGCTGCTCCAACCTGCTGTAAAATGCTTGATTTCGAGAGTGAGCGAAACTAATGAAAACATTGTTGGGGTAAAACCTAAAGGGAAAGACCTAGCACCAAATCCAATTTGCCATCTGATCTAACTTCTGGAGGCAGTCAAAATGAGCCTTAGAATTCTTCCCTACCTTATTCCTGTGCTGAGATACAGGCTGCTCCAACCTGCTGTAAAATGCTTGATTTCGAGAGTGAGCGAAACTAATGAAAACATTGTTGGGGTAAAACCTAAAGGGAAAGACCTAGCACCAAATCCAATTTGCCATCTGATCTAACTTCTGGAGGCAGTCAAAATGAGCCTTAGAATTCTTCCCTACCTTATTCCTGTGCTGAGATACAGGCTGCTCCAACCTGCTGTAAAATGCTTGATTTCGAGAGTGAGCGAAACTAATGAAAACATTGTTGGGGTAAAACCTAAAGGGAAAGACCTAGCACCAAATCCAATTTGCCATCTGATCTAACTTCTGGAGGCAGTCAAAATGATCCTTAGAATTCTTCCCTACCTTATTCCTGTGCTGAGATACAGGCTGCTCCAACCTGCTGTAAAATGCTTGATTTCGAGAGTGAGCGAAACTAATGAAAACATTGTTGGGGTAAAACCTAAAGGGAAAGACCTAGCACCAAATCCAATTTGCCATCTGATCTAACTTCTGGAGGCAGTCAAAATGAGCCTTAGAATTCTTCCCTACCTTATTCCTGTGCTGAGATACAGGCTGCTCCAACCTGCTGTAAAATGCTTGATTTCGAGAGTGAGCGAAACTAATGAAAACATTGTTGGGGTAAAACCTAAAGGGAAAGACCTAGCACCAAATCCAATTTGCCATCTGATCTAACTTCTGGAGGCAGTCAAAATGAGCCTTAGAATTCTTCCCTACCTTATTCCTGTGCTGAGATACAGGCTGCTCCAACCTGCTGTAAAATGCTTGATTTCGAGAGTGAGCGAAACTAATGAAAACATTGTTGGGGTAAAACCTAAAGGGAAAGACCTAGCACCAAATCCAATTTGCCATCTGATCTAACTTCTGGAGGCAGTCAAAATGAGCCTTAGAATTCTTCCCTACCTTATTCCTGTGCTGAGATACAGGCTGCTCCAACCTGCTGTAAAATGCTTGATTTCGAGAGTGAGCGAAACTAATGAAAACATTGTTGGGGTAAAACCTAAAGGGAAAGACCTAGCACCAAATCCCATTTGCCATCTGATCTAACTTCTGGAGGCAGTCAAAATGAGCCTTAGAATTCTTCCCTACCTTATTCCTGTGCTGAGATACAGGCTGCTCCAACCTGCTGTAAAATGCTTGATTTCGAGAGTGAGCGAAACTAATGAAAACATTGTTGGGGTAAAACCTAAAGGGAAAGACCTAGCACCAAATCCAATTTGCCATCTGATCTAACTTCTGGAGGCAGTCAAAATGATCCTTAGAATTCTTCCCTACCTTATTCCTGTGCTGAGATACAGGCTGCTCCAACCTGCTGTAAAATGCTTGATTTCGAGAGTGAGCGAAACTAATGAAAACATTGTTGGGGTAAAACCTAAAGGGAAAGACCTAGCACCAAATCCCATTTGCCATCTGATCTAACTTCTGGAGGCAGTCAAAATGAGCCTTAGAATTCTTCCCTACCTTATTCCTGTGCTGAGATACAGGCTGCTCCAACCTGCTGTAAAATGCTTGATTTCGAGAGTGAGCGAAACTAATGAAAACATTGTTGGGGTAAAACCTAAAGGGAAAGACCTAGCACCAAATCCAATTTGCCATCTGATCTAACTTCTGGAGGCAGTCAAAATGATCCTTAGAATTCTTCCCTACCTTATTCCTGTGCTGAGATACAGGCTGCTCCAACCTGCTGTAAAATGCTTGATTTCGAGAGTGAGCGAAACTAATGAAAACATTGTTGGGGTAAAACCTAAAGGGAAAGACCTAGCACCAAATCCAATTTGCCATCTGATCTAACTTCTGGAGGCAGTCAAAATGAGCCTTAGAATTCTTCCCTACCTTATTCCTGTGCTGAGATACAGGCTGCTCCAACCTGCTGTAAAATGCTTGATTTCGAGAGTGAGCGAAACTAATGAAAACATTGTTGGGGTAAAACCTAAAGGGAAAGACCTAGCACCAAATCCAATTTGCCATCTGATCTAACTTCTGGAGGCAGTCAAAATGAGCCTTAGAATTCTTCCCTACCTTATTCCTGTGCTGAGATACAGGCTGCTCCAACCTGCTGTAAAATGCTTGATTTCGAGAGTGAGCGAAACTAATGAAAACATTGTTGGGGTAAAACCTAAAGGGAAAGACCTAGCACCAAATCCAATTTGCCATCTGATCTAACTTCTGGAGGCAGTCAAAATGATCCTTAGAATTCTTCCCTACCTTATTCCTGTGCTGAGATACAGGCTGCTCCAACCTGCTGTAAAATGCTTGATTTCGAGAGTGAGCGAAACTAATGAAAACATTGTTGGGGTAAAACCTAAAGGGAAAGACCTAGCACCAAATCCAATTTGCCATCTGATCTAACTTCTGGAGGCAGTCAAAATGAGCCTTAGAATTCTTCCCTACCTTATTCCTGTGCTGAGATACAGGCTGCTCCAACCTGCTGTAAAATGCTTGATTTCGAGAGTGAGCGAAACTAATGAAAACATTGTTGGGGTAAAACCTAAAGGGAAAGACCTAGCACCAAATCCAATTTGCCATCTGATCTAACTTCTGGAGGCAGTCAAAATGATCCTTAGAATTCTTCCCTACCTTATTCCTGTGCTGAGATACAGGCTGCTCCAACCTGCTGTAAAATGCTTGATTTCGAGAGTGAGCGAAACTAATGAAAACATTGTTGGGGTAAAACCTAAAGGGAAAGACCTAGCACCAAATCCAATTTGCCATCTGATCTAACTTCTGGAGGCAGTCAAAATGATCCTTAGAATTCTTCCCTACCTTATTCCTGTGCTGAGATACAGGCTGCTCCAACCTGCTGTAAAATGCTTGATTTCGAGAGTGAGCGAAACTAATGAAAACATTGTTGGGGTAAAACCTAAAGGGAAAGACCTAGCACCAAATCCAATTTGCCATCTGATCTAACTTCTGGAGGCAGTCAAAATGAGCCTTAGAATTCTTCCCTACCTTATTCCTGTGCTGAGATACAGGCTGCTCCAACCTGCTGTAAAATGCTTGATTTCGAGAGTGAGCGAAACTAATGAAAACATTGTTGGGGTAAAACCTAAAGGGAAAGACCTAGCACCAAATCCAATTTGCCATCTGATCTAACTTCTGGAGGCAGTCAAAATGAGCCTTAGAATTCTTCCCTACCTTATTCCTGTGCTGAGATACAGGCTGCTCCAACCTGCTGTAAAATGCTTGATTTCGAGAGTGAGCGAAACTAATGAAAACATTGTTGGGTAAAACCTAAAGGGAAAGACCTAGCACCAAATCCAATTTGCCATCTGATCTAACTTCTGGAGGCAGTCAAAATGAGCCTTAGAATTCTTCCCTACCTTATTCCTGTGCTGAGATACAGGCTGCTCCAACCTGCTGTAAAATGCTTGATTTCGAGAGTGAGCGAAACTAATGAAAACATTGTTGGGGTAAAACCTAAAGGGAAAGACCTAGCACCAAATCCAATTTGCCATCTGATCTAACTTCTGGAGGCAGTCAAAATGAGCCTTAGAATTCTTCCCTACCTTATTCCTGTGCTGAGATACAGGCTGCTCCAACCTGCTGTAAAATGCTTGATTTCGAGAGTGAGCGAAACTAATGAAAACATTGTTGGGGTAAAACCTAAAGGGAAAGACCTAGCACCAAATCCAATTTGCCATCTGATCTAACTTCTGGAGGCAGTCAAAATGAGCCTTAGAATTCTTCCCTACCTTATTCCTGTGCTGAGATACAGGCTGCTCCAACCTGCTGTAAAATGCTTGATTTCGAGAGTGAGCGAAACTAATGAAAACATTGTTGGGGTAAAACCTAAAGGGAAAGACCTAGCACCAAATCCAATTTGCCATCTGATCTAACTTCTGGAGGCAGTCAAAATGAGCCTTAGAATTCTTCCCTACCTTATTCCTGTGCTGAGATACAGGCTGCTCCAACCTGCTGTAAAATGCTTGATTTCGAGAGTGAGCGAAACTAATGAAAACATTGTTGGGGTAAAACCTAAAGGGAAAGACCTAGCACCAAATCCAATTTGCCATCTGATCTAACTTCTGGAGGCAGTCAAAATGATCCTTAGAATTCTTCCCTACATTATTCCTGTGCTGAGATACAGGCTGCTCCAACCTGCTGTAAAATGCTTGATTTCGAGAGTGAGCGAAACTAATGAAAACATTGTTGGGGTAAAACCTAAAGGGAAAGACCTAGCACCAAATCCAATTTGCCATCTGATCTAACTTCTGGAGGCAGTCAAAATGAGCCTTAGAATTCTTCCCTACCTTATTCCTGTGCTGAGATACAGGCTGCTCCAACCTGCTGTAAAATGCTTGATTTCGAGAGTGAGCGAAACTAATGAAAACATTGTTGGGGTAAAACCTAAAGGGAAAGACCTAGCACCAAATCCAATTTGCCATCTGATCTAACTTCTGGAGGCAGTCAAAATGAGCCTTAGAATTCTTCCCTACCTTATTCCTGTGCTGAGATACAGGCTGCTCCAACCTGCTGTAAAATGCTTGATTTCGAGAGTGAGCGAAACTAATGAAAACATTGTTGGGGTAAAACCTAAAGGGAAAGACCTAGCACCAAATCCAATTTGCCATCTGATCTAACTTCTGGAGGCAGTCAAAATGAGCCTTAGAATTCTTCCCTACCTTATTCCTGTGCTGAGATACAGGCTGCTCCAACCTGCTGTAAAATGCTTGATTTCGAGAGTGAGCGAAACTAATGAAAACATTGTTGGGGTAAAACCTAAAGGGAAAGACCTAGCACCAAATCCAATTTGCCATCTGATCTAACTTCTGGAGGCAGTCAAAATGAGCCTTAGAATTCTTCCCTACCTTATTCCTGTGCTGAGATACAGGCTGCTCCAACCTGCTGTAAAATGCTTGATTTCGAGAGTGAGCGAAACTAATGAAAACATTGTTGGGGTAAAACCTAAAGGGAAAGACCTAGCACCAAATCCAATTTGCCATCTGATCTAACTTCTGGAGGCAGTCAAAATGAGCCTTAGAATTCTTCCCTACCTTATTCCTGTGCTGAGATACAGGCTGCTCCAACCTGCTGTAAAATGCTTGATTTCGAGAGTGAGCGAAACTAATGAAAACATTGTTGGGGTAAAACCTAAAGGGAAAGACCTAGCACCAAATCCAATTTGCCATCTGATCTAACTTCTGGAGGCAGTCAAAATGAGCCTTAGAATTCTTCCCTACCTTATTCCTGTGCTGAGATACAGGCTGCTCCAACCTGCTGTAAAATGCTTGATTTCGAGGGTGAGCGAAACTAATGAAAACATTGTTGGGGTAAAACCTAAAGGGAAAGACCTAGCACCAAATCCAATTTGCCATCTGATCTAACTTCTGGAGGCAGTCAAAATGAGCCTTAGAATTCTTCCCTACCTTATTCCTGTGCTGAGATACAGGCTGCTCCAACCTGCTGTAAAATGCTTGATTTCGAGAGTGAGCGAAACTAATGAAAACATTGTTGGGGTAAAACCTAAAGAGAAAGACCTAGCACCAAATCCAATTTGCCATCTGATCTAACTTCTGGAGGCAGTCAAAATGAGCCTTAGAATTCTTCCCTACCTTATTCCTGTGCTGAGATACAGGCTGCTCCAACCTGCTGTAAAATGCTTGATTTCGAGAGTGAGCGAAACTAATGAAAACATTGTTGGGGTAAAACCTAAAGGGAAAGACCTAGCACCAAATCCAATTTGCCATCTGATCTAACTTCTGGAGGCAGTCAAAATGAGCCTTAGAATTCTTCCCTACCTTATTCCTGTGCTGAGATACAGGCTGCTCCAACCTGCTGTAAAATGCTTGATTTCGAGAGTGAGCGAAACTAATGAAAACATTGTTGGGGTAAAACCTAAAGGGAAAGACCTAGCACCAAATCCAATTTGCCATCTGATCTAACTTCTGGAGGCAGTCAAAATGAGCCTTAGAATTCTTCCCTACCTTATTCCTGTGCTGAGATACAGGCTGCTCCAACCTGCTGTAAAATGCTTGATTTCGAGAGTGAGCGAAACTAATGAAAACATTGTTGGGGTAAAACCTAAAGGGAAAGACCTAGCACCAAATCCCATTTGCCATCTGATCTAACTTCTGGAGGCAGTCAAAATGAGCCTTAGAATTCTTCCCTACCTTATTCCTGTGCTGAGATACAGGCTGCTCCAACCTGCTGTAAAATGCTTGATTTCGAGAGTGAGCGAAACTAATGAAAACATTGTTGGGGTAAAACCTAAAGGGAAAGACCTAGCACCAAATCCAATTTGCCATCTGATCTAACTTCTGGAGGCAGTCAAAATGATCCTTAGAATTCTTCCCTACCTTATTCCTGTGCTGAGATACAGGCTGCTCCAACCTGCTGTAAAATGCTTGATTTCGAGAGTGAGCGAAACTAATGAAAACATTGTTGGGGTAAAACCTAAAGGGAAAGACCTAGCACCAAATCCAATTTGCCATCTGATCTAACTTCTGGAGGCAGTCAAAATGAGCCTTAGAATTCTTCCCTACCTTATTCCTGTGCTGAGATACAGGCTGCTCCAACCTGCTGTAAAATGCTTGATTTCGAGAGTGAGTGAAACTAATGAAAACATTGTTGGGGTAAAACCTAAAGGGAAAGACCTAGCACCAAATCCAATTTGCCATCTGATCTAACTTCTGGAGGCAGTCAAAATGAGCCTTAGAATTCTTCCCTACCTTATTCCTGTGCTGAGATACAGGCTGCTCCAACCTGCTGTAAAATGCTTGATTTCGAGAGTGAGCGAAACTAATGAAAACATTGTTGGGGTAAAACCTAAAGGGAAAGACCTAGCACCAAATCCAATTTGCCATCTGATCTAACTTCTGGAGGCAGTCAAAATGAGCCTTAGAATTCTTCCCTACCTTATTCCTGTGCTGAGATACAGGCTGCTCCAACCTGCTGTAAAATGCTTGATTTCGAGAGTGAGCGAAACTAATGAAAACATTGTTGGGGTAAAACCTAAAGGGAAAGACCTAGCACCAAATCCAATTTGCCATCTGATCTAACTTCTGGAGGCAGTCAAAATGATCCTTAGAATTCTTCCCTACCTTATTCCTGTGCTGAGATACAGGCTGCTCCAACCTGCTGTAAAATGCTTGATTTCGAGAGTGAGCGAAACTAATGAAAACATTGTTGGGGTAAAACCTAAAGGGAAAGACCTAGCACCAAATCCAATTTGCCATCTGATCTAACTTCTGGAGGCAGTCAAAATGAGCCTTAGAATTCTTCCCTACCTTATTCCTGTGCTGAGATACAGGCTGCTCCAACCTGCTGTAAAATGCTTGATTTCGAGAGTGAGCGAAACTAATGAAAACATTGTTGGGGTAAAACCTAAAGGGAAAGACCTAGCACCAAATCCAATTTGCCATCTGATCTAACTTCTGGAGGCAGTCAAAATGAGCCTTAGAATTCTTCCCTACCTTATTCCTGTGCTGAGATACAGGCTGCTCCAACCTGCTGTAAAATGCTTGATTTCGAGAGTGAGTGAAACTAATGAAAACATTGTTGGGGTAAAACCTAAAGGGAAAGACCTAGCACCAAATCCAATTTGCCATCTGATCTAACTTCTGGAGGCAGTCAAAATGAGCCTTAGAATTCTTCCCTACCTTATTCCTGTGCTGAGATACAGGCTGCTCCAACCTGCTGTAAAATGCTTGATTTCGAGAGTGAGCGAAACTAATGAAAACATTGTTGGGGTAAAACCTAAAGGGAAAGACCTAGCACCAAATCCAATTTGCCATCTGATCTAACTTCTGGAGGCAGTCAAAATGATCCTTAGAATTCTTCCCTACCTTATTCCTGTGCTGAGATACAGGCTGCTCCAACCTGCTGTAAAATGCTTGATTTCGAGAGTGAGCGAAACTAATGAAAACATTGTTGGGGTAAAACCTAAAGGGAAAGACCTAGCACCAAATCCAATTTGCCATCTGATCTAACTTCTGGAGGCAGTCAAAATGAGCCTTAGAATTCTTCCCTACCTTATTCCTGTGCTGAGATACAGGCTGCTCCAACCTGCTGTAAAATGCTTGATTTCGAGAGTGAGCGAAACTAATGAAAACATTGTTGGGGTAAAACCTAAAGGGAAAGACCTAGCACCAAATCCCATTTGCCATCTGATCTAACTTCTGGAGGCAGTCAAAATGAGCCTTAGAATTCTTCCCTACCTTATTCCTGTGCTGAGATACAGGCTGCTCCAACCTGCTGTAAAATGCTTGATTTCGAGAGTGAGCGAAACTAATGAAAACATTGTTGGGGTAAAACCTAAAGGGAAAGACCTAGCACCAAATCCAATTTGCCATCTGATCTAACTTCTGGAGGCAGTCAAAATGAGCCTTAGAATTCTTCCCTACCTTATTCCTGTGCTGAGATACAGGCTGCTCCAACCTGCTGTAAAATGCTTGATTTCGAGAGTGAGCGAAACTAATGAAAACATTGTTGGGGTAAAACCTAAAGGGAAAGACCTAGCACCAAATCCAATTTGCCATCTGATCTAACTTCTGGAGGCAGTCAAAATGATCCTTAGAATTCTTCCCTACCTTATTCCTGTGCTGAGATACAGGCTGCTCCAACCTGCTGTAAAATGCTTGATTTCGAGAGTGAGCGAAACTAATGAAAACATTGTTGGGGTAAAACCTAAAGGGAAAGACCTAGCACCAAATCCAATTTGCCATCTGATCTAACTTCTGGAGGCAGTCAAAATGAGCCTTAGAATTCTTCCCTACCTTATTCCTGTGCTGAGATACAGGCTGCTCCAACCTGCTGTAAAATGCTTGATTTCGAGAGTGAGCGAAACTAATGAAAACATTGTTGGGGTAAAACCTAAAGGGAAAGACCTAGCACCAAATCCAATTTGCCATCTGATCTAACTTCTGGAGGCAGTCAAAATGAGCCTTAGAATTCTTCCCTACCTTATTCCTGTGCTGAGATACAGGCTGCTCCAACCTGCTGTAAAATGCTTGATTTCGAGAGTGAGCGAAACTAATGAAAACATTGTTGGGGTAAAACCTAAAGGGAAAGACCTAGCACCAAATCCAATTTGCCATCTGATCTAACTTCTGGAGGCAGTCAAAATGAGCCTTAGAATTCTTCCCTACCTTATTCCTGTGCTGAGATACAGGCTGCTCCAACCTGCTGTAAAATGCTTGATTTCGAGAGTGAGCGAAACTAATGAAAACATTGTTGGGGTAAAACCTAAAGGGAAAGACCTAGCACCAAATCCAATTTGCCATCTGATCTAACTTCTGGAGGCAGTCAAAATGATCCTTAGAATTCTTCCCTACCTTATTCCTGTGCTGAGATACAGGCTGCTCCAACCTGCTGTAAAATGCTTGATTTCGAGAGTGAGCGAAACTAATGAAAACATTGTTGGGGTAAAACCTAAAGGGAAAGACCTAGCACCAAATCCAATTTGCCATCTGATCTAACTTCTGGAGGCAGTCAAAATGAGCCTTAGAATTCTTCCCTACCTTATTCCTGTGCTGAGATACAGGCTGCTCCAACCTGCTGTAAAATGCTTGATTTCGAGAGTGAGCGAAACTAATGAAAACATTGTTGGGGTAAAACCTAAAGGGAAAGACCTAGCACCAAATCCAATTTGCCATCTGATCTAACTTCTGGAGGCAGTCAAAATGATCCTTAGAATTCTTCCCTACCTTATTCCTGTGCTGAGATACAGGCTGCTCCAACCTGCTGTAAAATGCTTGATTTCGAGAGTGAGCGAAACTAATGAAAACATTGTTGGGGGTAAAACCTAAAGGGAAAGACCTAGCACCAAATCCAATTTGCCATCTGATCTAACTTCTGGAGGCAGTCAAAATGATCCTTAGAATTCTTCCCTACCTTATTCCTGTGCTGAGATACAGGCTGCTCCAACCTGCTGTAAAATGCTTGATTTCGAGAGTGAGCGAAACTAATGAAAACATTGTTGGGGTAAAACCTAAAGGGAAAGACCTAGCCACCAAATCCAATTTGCCATCTGATCTAACTTCTGGAGGCAGTCAAAATGAGCCTTAGAATTCTTCCCTACCTTATTCCTGTGCTGAGATAACAGGCTGCTCCAACCTGCTGTAAAATGCTTGATTTCGAGAGTGAGCGAAACTAATGAAAACATTGTTGGGGTAAAACCTAAAGGGAAAGACCTAGCACCAAATCCAATTTGCCATCTGATCTAACTTCTGGAGGCAGTCAAAATGAGCCTTAGAATTCTTCCCTACCTTATTCCTGTGCTGAGATACAGGCTGCTCCAACCTGCTGTAAAATGCTTGATTTCGAGAGTGAGCGAAACTAATGAAAACATTGTTGGGGGTAAAACCTAAAGGGAAAGACCTAGCACCAAATCCAATTTGCCATCTGATCTAACTTCTGGAGGCAGTCAAAATGAGCCTTAGAATTCTTCCCTACCTTATTCCTGTGCTGAGATACAGGCTGCTCCAACCTGCTGTAAAATGCTTGATTTCGAGAGTGAGCGAAACTAATGAAAACATTGTTGGGGTAAAACCTAAAGGGAAAGACCTAGCACCAAATCCAATTTGCCATCTGATCTAACTTCTGGAGGCAGTCAAAATGAGCCTTAGAATTCTTCCCTACCTTATTCCTGTGCTGAGATACAGGCTGCTCCAACCTGCTGTAAAATGCTTGATTTCGAGAGTGAGCGAAACTAATGAAAACATTGTTGGGGTAAAACCTAAAGGGAAAGACCTAGCACCAAATCCAATTTGCCATCTGATCTAACTTCTGGAGGCAGTCAAAATGATCCTTAGAATTCTTCCCTACCTTATTCCTGTGCTGAGATACAGGCTGCTCCAACCTGCTGTAAAATGCTTGATTTCGAGAGTGAGCGAAACTAATGAAAACATTGTTGGGGTAAAACCTAAAGGGAAAGACCTAGCACCAAATCCAATTTGCCATCTGATCTAACTTCTGGAGGCAGTCAAAATGAGCCTTAGAATTCTTCCCTACCTTATTCCTGTGCTGAGATACAGGCTGCTCCAACCTGCTGTAAAATGCTTGATTTCGAGAGTGAGCGAAACTAATGAAAACATTGTTGGGGTAAAACCTAAAGGGAAAGACCTAGCACCAAATCCAATTTGCCATCTGATCTAACTTCTGGAGGCAGTCAAAAATGAGCCTTAGAATTCTTCCCTACCTTATTCCTGTGCTGAGATACAGGCTGCTCCAACCTGCTGTAAAATGCTTGATTTCGAGAGTGAGCGAAACTAATGAAAACATTGTTGGGGTAAAACCTAAAGGGAAAGACCTAGCACCAAATCCAATTTGCCATCTGATCTAACTTCTGGAGGCAGTCAAAATGAGCCTTAGAATTCTTCCCTACCTTATTCCTGTGCTGAGATACAGGCTGCTCCAACCTGCTGTAAAATGCTTGATTTCGAGAGTGAGCGAAACTAATGAAAACATTGTTGGGGTAAAACCTAAAGGGAAAGACCTAGCACCAAATCCAATTTGCCATCTGATCTAACTTCTGGAGGCAGTCAAAATGAGCCTTAGAATTCTTCCCTACCTTATTCCTGTGCTGAGATACAGGCTGCTCCAACCTGCTGTAAAATGCTTGATTTCGAGAGTGAGCGAAACTAATGAAAACATTGTTGGGGTAAAACCTAAAGGGAAAGACCTAGCACCAAATCCAATTTGCCATCTGATCTAACTTCTGGAGGCAGTCAAAATGATCCTTAGAATTCTTCCCTACCTTATTCCTGTGCTGAGATACAGGCTGCTCCAACCTGCTGTAAAATGCTTGATTTCGAGAGTGAGCGAACTAATGAAAACATTGTTGGGGTAAAACCTAAAGGGAAAGGACCTAGCACCAAATCCAATTTGCCATCTGATCTAACTTCTGGAGGCAGTCAAAATGAGCCTTAGAATTCTTCCCTACCTTATTCCTGTGCTGAGATACAGGCTGCTCCAACCTGCTGTAAAATGCTTGATTTCGAGAGTGAGCGAAACTAATGAAAACATTGTTGGGGTAAAACCTAAAGGGAAAGACCTAGCACCAAATCCAATTTGCCATCTGATCTAACTTCTGGAGGCAGTCAAAATGATCCTTAGAATTCTTCCCTACCTTATTCCTGTGCTGAGATACAGGCTGCTCCAACCTGCTGTAAAATGCTTGATTTCGAGAGTGAGCGAAACTAATGAAAACATTGTTGGGGTAAAACCTAAAGGGAAAGACCTAGCACCAAATCCAATTTGCCATCTGATCTAACTTCTGGAGGCAGTCAAAATGAGCCTTAGAATTCTTCCCTACCTTATTCCTGTGCTGAGATACAGGCTGCTCCAACCTGCTGTAAAATGCTTGATTTCGAGAGTGAGCGAAACTAATGAAAACATTGTTGGGGTAAAACCTAAAGGGAAAGACCTAGCACCAAATCCAATTTGCCATCTGATCTAACTTCTGGAGGCAGTCAAAATGATCCTTAGAATTCTTCCCTACCTTATTCCTGTGCTGAGATACAGGCTGCTCCAACCTGCTGTAAAAATGCTTGATTTTGAGAGTGAGCGAAACTAATGAAAACATTGTTGGGGTAAAACCTAAAGGGAAAGACCTAGCACCAAATCCAATTTGCCATCTGATCTAACTTCTGGAGGCAGTCAAAATGAGCCTTAGAATTCTTCCCTACCTTATTCCTGTGCTGAGATACAGGCTGCTCCAACCTGCTGTAAAATGCTTGATTTCGAGAGTGAGCGAAACTAATGAAAACATTGTTGGGGTAAAACCTAAAGGGAAAGACCTAGCACCAAATCCAATTTGCCATCTGATCTAACTTCTG
>NW_027143773.1:0-48810 GCF_026170545.1 Melanerpes formicivorus
CCTGCTGTAAAATGCTTGATTTCGAGAGTGAGCGAAACTAATGAAAACATTGTTGGGGTAAAACCTAAAGGGAAAGACCTAGCACCAAATCCAATTTGCCATCTGATCTAACTTCTGGAGGCAGTCAAAATGATCCTTAGAATTCTTCCCTACCTTATTCCTGTGCTGAGATACAGGCTGCTCCAACCTGCTGTAAAATGCTTGATTTCGAGAGTGAGCGAAACTAATGAAAACATTGTTGGGGTAAAACCTAAAGGGAAAGACCTAGCACCAAATCCAATTTGCCATCTGATCTAACTTCTGGAGGCAGTCAAAATGATCCTTAGAATTCTTCCCTACCTTATTCCTGTGCTGAGATACAGGCTGCTCCAACCTGCTGTAAAATGCTTGATTTCGAGAGTGAGCGAAACTAATGAAAACATTGTTGGGGTAAAACCTAAAGGGAAAGACCTAGCACCAAATCCAATTGGCCATCTGATCTAACTTCTGGAGGCAGTCAAAATGATCCTTAGAATTCTTCCCTACCTTATTCCTGTGCTGAGATACAGGCTGCTCCAACCTGCTGTAAAATGCTTGATTTCGAGAGTGAGCGAAACGAATGAAAACATTGTTGGGGTAAAACCTAAAGGGAAAGACCTAGCACCAAATCCAATTTGCCATCTGATCTAACTTCTGGAGGCAGTCAAAATGATCCTTAGAATTCTTCCCTACCTTATTCCTGTGCTGAGATACAGGCTGCTCCAACCCGCTGTAAAATGCTTGATTTCGAGAGTGAGCGAAACTAATGAAAACATTGTTGGGGTAAAACCTAAAGGGAAAGACCTAGCACCAAATCCAATTTGCCATCTGATCTAACTTCTGGAGGCAGTCAAAATGATCCTTAGAATTCTTCCCTACCTTATTCCTGTGCTGAGATACAGGCTGCTCCAACCTGCTGTAAAATGCTTGATTTCGAGAGTGAGCGAAACTAATGAAAACATTGTTGGGGTAAAACCTAAAGGGAAAGACCTAGCACCAAATCCAATTGGCCATCTGATCTAACTTCTGGAGGCAGTCAAAATGATCCTTAGAATTCTTCCCTACCTTATTCCTGTGCTGAGATACAGGCTGCTCCAACCTGCTGTAAAATGCTTGATTTCGAGAGTGAGCGAAACGAATGAAAACATTGTTGGGGTAAAACCTAAAGGGAAAGACCTAGCACCAAATCCAATTTGCCATCTGATCTAACTTCTGGAGGCAGTCAAAATGATCCTTAGAATTCTTCCCTACCTTATTCCTGTGCTGAGATACTGGCTGCTCCAACCCGCTGTAAAATGCTTGATTTCGAGAGTGAGCGAAACTAATGAAAACATTGTTGGGGTAAAACCTAAAGGGAAAGACCTAGCACCAAATCCAATTTGCCATCTGATCTAACTTCTGGAGGCAGTCAAAATGATCCTTAGAATTCTTCCCTACCTTATTCCTGTGCTGAGATACAGGCTGCTCCAACCTGCTGTAAAATGCTTGATTTCGAGAGTGAGCGAAACGAATGAAAACATTGTTGGGGTAAAACCTAAAGGGAAAGACCTAGCACCAAATCCAATTTGCCATCTGATCTAACTTCTGGAGGCAGTCAAAATGATCCTTAGAATTCTTCCCTACCTTATTCCTGTGCTGAGATACAGGCTGCTCCAACCTGCTGTAAAATGCTTGATTTCGAGAGTGAGCGAAACTAATGAAAACATTGTTGGGGTAAAACCTAAAGGGAAAGACCTAGCACCAAATCCAATTTGCCATCTGATCTAACTTCTGGAGGCAGTCAAAAGGATCCTTAGAATTCTTCCCTACCTTATTCCTGTGCTGAGATACAGGCTGCTCCAACCTGCTGTAAAATGCTTGATTTCGAGAGGTGAGCGAAACTAATGAAAACATTGTTGGGGTAAAACCTAAAGGGAAAGACCTAGCACCAAATCCAATTTGCCATCTGATCTAACTTCTGGAGGCAGTCAAAATGATCCTTAGAATTCTTCCCTACCTTATTCCTGTGCTGAGATACAGGCTGCTCCAACCTGCTGTAAAATGCTTGATTTCGAGAGTGAGCGAAACTAATGAAAACATTGTTGGGGTAAAACCTAAAGGGAAAGACCTAGCACCAAATCCAATTTGCCATCTGATCTAACTTCTGGAGGCAGTCAAAATGATCCTTAGAATTCTTCCCTACCTTATTCCTGTGCTGAGATACAGGCTGCTCCAACCTGCTGTAAAATGCTTGATTTCGAGAGTGAGCGAAACTAATGAAAACATTGTTGGGGTAAAACCTAAAGGGAAAGACCTAGCACCAAATCCAATTTGCCATCTGATCTAACTTCTGGAGGCAGTCAAAATGATCCTTAGAATTCTTCCCTACCTTATTCCTGTGCTGAGATACAGGCTGCTCCAACCTGCTGTAAAATGCTTGATTTCGAGAGTGAGCGAAACTAATGAAAACATTGTTGGGGTAAAACCTAAAGGGAAAGACCTAGCACCAAATCCAATTTGCCATCTGATCTAACTTCTGGAGGCAGTCAAAATGAGCCTTAGAATTCTTCCCTACCTTATTCCTGTGCTGAGATACAGGCTGCTCCAACCTGCTGTAAAATGCTTGATTTCGAGAGTGAGCGAAACGAATGAAAACATTGTTGGGGTAAAACCTAAAGGGAAAGACCTAGCACCAAATCCAATTTGCCATCTGATCTAACTTCTGGAGCAGTCAAAATGATCCTTAGAATTCTTCCCTACCTTATTCCTGTGCTGAGATACAGGCTGCTCCAACCTGCTGTAAAATGCTTGATTTCGAGAGTGAGCGAAACTAATGAAAACATTGTTGGGGTAAAACCTAAAGGGAAAGACCTAGCACCAAATCCAATTTGCCATCTGATCTAACTTCTGGAGGCAGTCAAAATGATCCTTAGAATTCTTCCCTACCTTATTCCTGTGCTGAGATACAGGCTGCTCCAACCTGCTGTAAAATGCTTGATTTTGAGAGTGAGCGAAACTAATGAAAACATTGTTGGGGTAAAACCTAAAGGGAAAGACCTAGCACCAAATCCAATTTGCCATCTGATCTAACTTCTGGAGGCAGTCAAAATGATCCTTAGAATTCTTCCCTACCTTATTCCTGTGCTGAGATACAGGCTGCTCCAACCTGCTGTAAAATGCTTGATTTCGAGAGTGAGCGAAACTAATGAAAACATTGTTGGGGTAAAACCTAAAGGGAAAGACCTAGCACCAAATTTCCATTGGCCATCTGATCTAACTTCTGGAGGCAGTCAAAATGATCCTTAGAATTCTTCCCTACCTTATTCCTGTGCTGAGATACAGGCTGCTCCAACCTGCTGTAAAATGCTTGATTTCGAGAGTGAGCGAAACTAATGAAAACATTGTTGGGGTAAAACCTAAAGGGAAAGACCTAGCACCAAATCCAATTTGCCATCTGATCTAACTTCTGGAGGCAGTCAAAATGATCCTTAGAATTCTTCCCTACCTTATTCCTGTGCTGAGATACAGGCTGCTCCAACCTGCTGTAAAATGCTTGATTTCGAGAGTGAGCGAAACTAATGAAAACATTGTTGGGGTAAAACCTAAAGGGAAAGACCTAGCACCAAATCCAATTTGCCATCTGATCTAACTTCTGGAGGCAGTCAAAATGATCCTTAGAATTCTTCCCTACCTTATTCCTGTGCTGAGATACAGGCTGCTCCAACCTGCTGTAAAATGCTTGATTTCGAGAGTGAGCGAAACGAATGAAAACATTGTTGGGGTAAAACCTAAAGGGAAAGACCTAGCACCAAATCCAATTTGCCATCTGATCTAACTTCTGGAGGCAGTCAAAATGATCCTTAGAATTCTTCCCTACCTTATTCCTGTGCTGAGATACAGGCTGCTCCAACCTGCTGTAAAATGCTTGATTTCGAGAGTGAGCGAAACTAATGAAAACATTGTTGGGGTAAAACCTAAAGGGAAAGACCTAGCACCAAATCCAATTTGCCATCTGATCTAACTTCTGGAGGCAGTCAAAATGATCCTTAGAATTCTTCCCTACCTTATTCCTGTGCTGAGATACAGGCTGCTCCAACCTGCTGTAAAATGCTTGATTTCGAGAGTGAGCGAAACTAATGAAAACATTGTTGGGGTAAAACCTAAAGGGAAAGACCTAGCACCAAATCCAATTTGCCATCTGATCTAACTTCTGGAGGCAGTCAAAATGATCCTTAGAATTCTTCCCTACCTTATTCCTGTGCTGAGATACAGGCTGCTCCAACCTGCTGTAAAATGCTTGATTTCGAGAGTGAGCGAAACTAATGAAAACATTGTTGGGGTAAAACCTAAAGGGAAAGACCTAGCACCAAATCCAATTTGCCATCTGATCTAACTTCTGGAGGCAGTCAAAATGATCCTTAGAATTCTTCCCTACCTTATTCCTGTGCTGAGATACAGGCTGCTCCAACCTGCTGTAAAATGCTTGATTTCGAGAGTGAGCGAAACTAATGAAAACATTGTTGGGGTAAAACCTAAAGGGAAAGACCTAGCACCAAATCCAATTTGCCATCTGATCTAACTTCTGGAGGCAGTCAAAATGATCCTTAGAATTCTTCCCTACCTTATTCCTGTGCTGAGATACAGGCTGCTCCAACCTGCTGTAAAATGCTTGATTTCGAGAGTGAGCGAAACTAATTAAAACATTGTTGGGGTAAAACCTAAAGGGAAAGACCTAGCACCAAATCCAATTGGCCATCTGATCTAACTTCTGGAGGCAGTCAAAATGATCCTTAGAATTCTTCCCTACCTTATTCCTGTGCTGAGATACAGGCTGCTCCAACCTGCTGTAAAATGCTTGATTTCGAGAGTGAGCGAAACTAATGAAAACATTGTTGGGGTAAAACCTAAAGGGAAAGACCTAGCACCAAATCCAATTTGCCATCTGATCTAACTTCTGGAGGCAGTCAAAATGATCCTTAGAATTCTTCCCTACCTTATTCCTGTGCTGAGATACAGGCTGCTCCAACCTGCTGTAAAATGCTTGATTTCGAGAGTGAGCGAAACAAATGAAAACATTGTTGGGGTAAAACCTAAAGGGAAAGACCTAGCACCAAATCCAATTTGCCATCTGATCTAACTTCTGGAGGCAGTCAAAATGATCCTTAGAATTCTTCCCTACCTTATTCCTGTGCTGAGATACAGGCTGCTCCAACCTGCTGTAAAATGCTTGATTTCGAGAGTGAGCGAAACGAATGAAAACATTGTTGGGGTAAAACCTAAAGGGAAAGACCTAGCACCAAATCCAATTTGCCATCTGATCTAACTTCTGGAGGCAGTCAAAATGATCCTTAGAATTCTTCCCTACCTTATTCCTGTGCTGAGATACTGGCTGCTCCAACCCGCTGTAAAATGCTTGATTTCGAGAGTGAGCGAAACTAATGAAAACATTGTTGGGGTAAAACCTAAAGGGAAAGACCTAGCACCAAATCCAATTGGCCATCTGATCTAACTTCTGGAGGCAGTCAAAATGATCCTTAGAATTCTTCCCTACCTTATTCCTGTGCTGAGATACAGGCTGCTCCAACCTGCTGTAAAATGCTTGATTTCGAGAGTGAGCGAAACTAATGAAAACATTGTTGGGGTAAAACCTAAAGGGAAAGACCTAGCACCAAATCCAATTGGCCATCTGATCTAACTTCTGGAGGCAGTCTAAATGATCCTTAGAATTCTTCCCTACCTTATTCCTGTGCTGAGATACAGGCTGCTCCAACCTGCTGTAAAATGCTTGATTTCGAGAGTGAGCGAAACGAATGAAAACATTGTTGGGGTAAAACCTAAAGGGAAAGACCTAGCACCAAATCCAATTTGCCATCTGATCTAACTTCTGGAGGCAGTCAAAATGATCCTTAGAATTCTTCCCTACCTTATTCCTGTGCTGAGATACAGGCTGCTCCAACCTGCTGTAAAATGCTTGATTTCGAGAGTGAGCGAAACGAATGAAAACATTGTTGGGGTAAAACCTAAAGGGAAAGACCTAGCACCAAATCCAATTTGCCATCTGATCTAACTTCTGGAGGCAGTCAAAATGATCCTTAGAATTCTTCCCTACCTTATTCCTGTGCTGAGATACAGGCTGCTCCAACCTGCTGTAAAATGCTTGATTTCGAGAGTGAGCGAAACTAATGAAAACATTGTTGGGGTAAAACCTAAAGGGAAAGACCTAGCACCAAATCCAATTTGCCATCTGATCTAACTTCTGGAGGCAGTCAAAATGATCCTTAGAATTCTTCCCTACCTTATTCCTGTGCTGAGATACAGGCTGCTCCAACCTGCTGTAAAATGCTTGATTTCGAGAGTGAGCGAAACTAATGAAAACATTGTTGGGGTAAAACCTAAAGGGAAAGACCTAGCACCAAATCCAATTTGCCATCTGATCTAACTTCTGGAGGCAGTCAAAATGATCCTTAGAATTCTTCCCTACCTTATTCCTGTGCTGAGATACAGGCTGCTCCAACCTGCTGTAAAATGCTTGATTTCGAGAGTGAGCGAAACTAATGAAAACATTGTTGGGGTAAAACCTAAAGGGAAAGACCTAGCACCAAATCCAATTTGCCATCTGATCTAACTTCTGGAGGCAGTCAAAATGATCCTTAGAATTCTTCCCTACCTTATTCCTGTGCTGAGATACAGGCTGCTCCAACCTGCTGTAAAATGCTTGATTTCGAGAGTGAGCGAAACTAATGAAAACATTGTTGGGGTAAAACCTAAAGGGAAAGACCTAGCACCAAATCCAATTTGCCATCTGATCTAACTTCTGGAGGCAGTCAAAATGATCCTTAGAATTCTTCCCTACCTTATTCCTGTGCTGAGATACAGGCTGCTCCAACCTGCTGTAAAATGCTTGATTTCGAGAGTGAGCGAAACTAATGAAAACATTGTTGGGGTAAAACCTAAAGGGAAAGACCTAGCACCAAATCCAATTGTCCATCTGATCTAACTTCTGGAGGCAGTCAAAATGATCCTTAGAATTCTTCCCTACCTTATTCCTGTGCTGAGATACAGGCTGCTCCAACCTGCTGTAAAATGCTTGATTTCGAGAGTGAGCGAAACTAATGAAAACATTGTTGGGGTAAAACCTAAAGGGAAAGACCTAGCACCAAATCCAATTTGCCATCTGATCTAACTTCTGGAGGCAGTCAAAATGATCCTTAGAATTCTTCCCTACCTTATTCCTGTGCTGAGATACAGGCTGCTCCAACCTGCTGTAAAATGCTTGATTTCGAGAGTGAGCGAAACTAATGAAAACATTGTTGGGGTAAAACCTAAAGGGAAAGACCTAGCACCAAATCCAATTTGCCATCTGATCTAACTTCTGGAGGCAGTCAAAATGATCCTTAGAATTCTTCCCTACCTTATTCCTGTGCTGAGATACAGGCTGCTCCAACCTGCTGTAAAATGCTTGATTTCGAGAGTGAGCGAAACGAATGAAAACATTGTTGGGGTAAAACCTAAAGGGAAAGACCTAGCACCAAATCCAATTTGCCATCTGATCTAACTTCTGGAGGCAGTCAAAATGATCCTTAGAATTCTTCCCTACCTTATTCCTGTGCTGAGATACAGGCTGCTCCAACCTGCTGTAAAATGCTTGATTTCGAGAGTGAGCGAAACGAATGAAAACATTGTTGGGGTAAAACCTAAAGGGAAAGACCTAGCACCAAATCCAATTTGCCGTCTGATCTAACTTCTGGAGGCAGTCAAAATGATCCTTAGAATTCTTCCCTACCTTATTCCTGTGCTGAGATACTGGCTGCTCCAACCCGCTGTAAAATGCTTGATTTCGAGAGTGAGCGAAACTAATGAAAACATTGTTGGGGTAAAACCTAAAGGGAAAGACCTAGCACCAAATCCAATTTGCCATCTGATCTAACTTCTGGAGGCAGTCAAAATGAGCCTTAGAATTCTTCCCTACCTTATTCCTGTGCTGAGATACAGGCTGCTCCAACCCGCTGTAAAATGCTTGATTTCGAGAGTGAGCGAAACTAATGAAAACATTGTTGGGGTAAAACCTAAAGGGAAAGACCTAGCCCCAAATCCAATTTGCCATCTGATCTAACTTCTGGAGGCAGTCAAAATGATCCTTAGAATTCTTCCCTACCTTATTCCTGTGCTGAGATACAGGCTGCTCCAACCTGCTGTAAAATGCTTGATTTCGAGAGTGAGCGAAACTAATGAAAACATTGTTGGGGTAAAACCTAAAGGGAAAGACCTAGCACCAAATCCAATTGGCCATCTGATCTAACTTCTGGAGGCAGTCAAAATGATCCTTAGAATTCTTCCCTACCTTATTCCTGTGCTGAGATACAGGCTGCTCCAACCTGCTGTAAAATGCTTGATTTCGAGAGTGAGCGAAACTAATGAAAACATTGTTGGGGTAAAACCTAAAGGGAAAGACCTAGCACCAAATCCAATTTGCCATCTGATCTAACTTCTGGAGGCAGTCAAAATGATCCTTAGAATTCTTCCCTACCTTATTCCTGTGCTGAGATACAGGCTGCTCCAACCTGCTGTAAAATGCTTGATTTCGAGAGTGAGCGAAACTAATGAAAACATTGTTGGGGTAAAACCTAAAGGGAAAGACCTAGCACCAAATCCAATTTGCCATCTGATCTAACTTCTGGAGGCAGTCAAAATGATCCTTAGAATTCTTCCCTACCTTATTCCTGTGCTGAGATACAGGCTGCTCCAACCTGCTGTAAAATGCTTGATTTCGAGAGTGAGCGAAACTAATGAAAACATTGTTGGGGTAAAACCTAAAGGGAAAGACCTAGCACCAAATCCAATTTGCCATCTGATCTAACTTCTGGAGGCAGTCAAAATGTTCCTTAGAATTCTTCCCTACCTTATTCCTGTGCTGAGATACAGGCTGCTCCAACCTGCTGTAAAATGCTTGATTTCGAGAGTGAGCGAAACTAATGAAAACATTGTTGGGGTAAAACCTAAAGGGAAAGACCTAGCACCAAATCCAATTTGCCATCTGATCTAACTTCTGGAGGCAGTCAAAATGATCCTTAGAATTCTTCCCTACCTTATTCCTGTGCTGAGATACAGGCTGCTCCAACCTGCTGTAAAATGCTTGATTTCGAGAGTGAGCGAAACTAATGAAAACATTGCTGGGGTAAAACCTAAAGGGAAAGACCTAGCACCAAATCCAATTGGCCATCTGATCTAACTTCTGGAGGCAGTCAAAATGATCCTTAGAATTCTTCCCTACCTTATTCCTGTGCTGAGATACAGGCTGCTCCAACCTGCTGTAAAATGCTTGATTTCGAGAGTGAGCGAAACTAATGAAAACATTGTTGGGGTAAAACCTAAAGGGAAAGACCTAGCACCAAATCCAATTTGCCATCTGAGATCTAACTTCTGGAGGCAGTCAAAATGATCCTTAGAATTCTTCCCTACCTTATTCCTGTGCTGAGATACAGGCTGCTCCAACCTGCTGTAAAATGCTTGATTTCGAGAGTGAGCGAAACTAATGAAAACATTGTTGGGGTAAAACCTAAAGGGAAAGACCTAGCACCAAATCCAATTTGCCATCTGATCTAACTTCTGGAGGCAGTCAAAATGATCCTTAGAATTCTTCCCTACCTTATTCCTGTGCTGAGATACAGGCTGCTCCAACCTGCTGTAAAATGCTTGATTTCGAGAGTGAGCGAAACGAATGAAACCATTGTTGGGGTAAAACCTAAAGGGAAAGACCTAGCACCAAATCCAATTTGCCATCTGATCTAACTTCTGGAGGCAGTCAAAATGATCCTTAGAATTCTTCCCTACCTTATTCCTGTGCTGAGATACAGGCTGCTCCAACCTGCTGTAAAATGCTTGATTTCGAGAGTGAGCGAAACTAATGAAAACATTGTTGGGGTAAAACCTAAAGGGAAAGACCTAGCACCAAATCCAATTTGCCATCTGATCTAACTTCTGGAGGCAGTCAAAATGATCCTTAGAATTCTTCCCTACCTTATTCCTGTGCTGAGATACAGGCTGCTCCAACCTGCTGTAAAATGCTTGATTTTGAGAGTGAGCGAAACTAATGAAAACATTGTTGGGGTAAAACCTAAAGGGAAAGACCTAGCACCAATCCAATTTGCCATCTGATCTAACTTCTGGAGGCAGTCAAAATGATCCTTAGAATTCTTCCCTACCTTATTCCTGTGCTGAGATACAGGCTGCTCCAACCTGCTGTAAAATGCTTGATTTCGAGAGTGAGCGAAACTAATGAAAACATTGTTGGGGTAAAACCTAAAGGGAAAGACCTAGCACCAAATTCCATTGGCCATCTGATCTAACTTCTGGAGGCAGTCAAATGATCCTTAGAATTCTTCCCTACCTTATTCCTGTGCTGAGATACAGGCTGCTCCAACCTGCTGTAAAATGCTTGATTTCGAGAGTGAGCGAAACTAATGAAAACATTGTTGGGGTAAAACCTAAAGGGAAAGACCTAGCACCAAATCCAATTTGCCATCTGATCTAACTTCTGGAGGCAGTCAAAATGATCCTTAGAATTCTTCCCTACCTTATTCCTGTGCTGAGATACAGGCTGCTCCAACCTGCTGTAAAATGCTTGATTTCGAGAGTGAGCGAAACTAATGAAAACATTGTTGGGGTAAAACCTAAAGGGAAAGACCTAGCACCAAATCCAATTTGCCATCTGATCTAACTTCTGGAGGCAGTCAAAATGATCCTTAGAATTCTTCCCTACCTTATTCCTGTGCTGAGATACAGGCTGCTCCAACCTGCTGTAAAATGCTTGATTTCGAGAGTGAGCGAAACGAATGAAAACATTGTTGGGGTAAAACCTAAAGGGAAAGACCTAGCACCAAATCCAATTTGCCATCTGATCTAACTTCTGGAGGCAGTCAAAATGATCCTTAGAATTCTTCCCTACCTTATTCCTGTGCTGAGATACTGGCTGCTCCAACCCGCTGTAAAATGCTTGATTTCGAGAGTGAGCGAAACTAATGAAAACATTGTTGGGGTAAAACCTAAAGGGAAAGACCTAGCACCAAATCCAATTTGCCATCTGATCTAACTTCTGGAGGCAGTCAAAATGATCCTTAGAATTCTTCCCTACCTTATTCCTGTGCTGAGATACAGGCTGCTCCAACCTGCTGTAAAATGCTTGATTTCGAGAGTGAGCGAAACTAATGAAAACATTGTTGGGGTAAAACCTAAAGGGAAAGACCTAGCACCAAATCCAATTGGCCATCTGATCTAACTTCTGGAGGCAGTCTAAATGATCCTTAGAATTCTTCCCTACCTTATTCCTGTGCTGAGATACAGGCTGCTCCAACCTGCTGTAAAATGCTTGATTTCGAGAGTGAGCGAAACGAATGAAAACATTGTTGGGGTAAAACCTAAAGGGAAAGACCTAGCACCAAATCCAATTTGCCATCTGATCTAACTTCTGGAGGCAGTCAAAATGATCCTTAGAATTCTTCCCTACCTTATTCCTGTGCTGAGATACAGGCTGCTCCAACCTGCTGTAAAATGCTTGATTTCGAGAGTGAGCGAAACGAATGAAAACATTGTTGGGGTAAAACCTAAAGGGAAAGACCTAGCACCAAATCCAATTTGCCATCTGATCTAACTTCTGGAGGCAGTCAAAATGATCCTTAGAATTCTTCCCTACCTTATTCCTGTGCTGAGATACAGGCTGCTCCAACCTGCTGTAAAATGCTTGATTTCGAGAGTGAGCGAAACTAATGAAAACATTGTTGGGGTAAAACCTAAAGGGAAAGACCTAGCACCAAATCCAATTTGCCATCTGATCTAACTTCTGGAGGCAGTCAAAATGATCCTTAGAATTCTTCCCTACCTTATTCCTGTGCTGAGATACAGGCTGCTCCAACCTGCTGTAAAATGCTTGATTTCGAGAGTGAGCGAAACTAATGAAAACATTGTTGGGGTAAAACCTAAAGGGAAAGACCTAGCACCAAATCCAATTTGCCATCTGATCTAACTTCTGGAGGCAGTCAAAATGATCCTTAGAATTCTTCCCTACCTTATTCCTGTGCTGAGATACAGGCTGCTCCAACCTGCTGTAAAATGCTTGATTTCGAGAGTGAGCGAAACTAATGAAAACATTGTTGGGGTAAAACCTAAAGGGAAAGACCTAGCACCAAATCCAATTTGCCATCTGATCTAACTTCTGGAGGCAGTCAAAATGATCCTTAGAATTCTTCCCTACCTTATTCCTGTGCTGAGATACAGGCTGCTCCAACCTGCTGTAAAATGCTTGATTTCGAGAGTGAGCGAAACTAATGAAAACATTGTTGGGGTAAAACCTAAAGGGAAAGACCTAGCACCAAATCCAATTTGCCATCTGATCTAACTTCTGGAGGCAGTCAAAATGATCCTTAGAATTCTTCCCTACCTTATTCCTGTGCTGAGATACAGGCTGCTCCAACCTGCTGTAAAATGCTTGATTTCGAGAGTGAGCGAAACTAATGAAAACATTGTTGGGGTAAAACCTAAAGGGAAAGACCTAGCACCAAATCCAATTGTCCATCTGATCTAACTTCTGGAGGCAGTCAAAATGATCCTTAGAATTCTTCCCTACCTTATTCCTGTGCTGAGATACAGGCTGCTCCAACCTGCTGTAAAATGCTTGATTTCGAGAGTGAGCGAAACTAATGAAAACATTGTTGGGGTAAAACCTAAAGGGAAAGACCTAGCACCAAATCCAATTTGCCATCTGATCTAACTTCTGGAGGCAGTCAAAATGATCCTTAGAATTCTTCCCTACCTTATTCCTGTGCTGAGATACAGGCTGCTCCAACCTGCTGTAAAATGCTTGATTTCGAGAGTGAGCGAAACTAATGAAAACATTGTTGGGGTAAAACCTAAAGGGAAAGACCTAGCACCAAATCCAATTTGCCATCTGATCTAACTTCTGGAGGCAGTCAAAATGATCCTTAGAATTCTTCCCTACCTTATTCCTGTGCTGAGATACAGGCTGCTCCAACCTGCTGTAAAATGCTTGATTTCGAGAGTGAGCGAAACGAATGAAAACATTGTTGGGGTAAAACCTAAAGGGAAAGACCTAGCACCAAATCCAATTTGCCATCTGATCTAACTTCTGGAGGCAGTCAAAATGATCCTTAGAATTCTTCCCTACCTTATTCCTGTGCTGAGATACAGGCTGCTCCAACCTGCTGTAAAATGCTTGATTTCGAGAGTGAGCGAAACGAATGAAAACATTGTTGGGGTAAAACCTAAAGGGAAAGACCTAGCACCAAATCCAATTTGCCGTCTGATCTAACTTCTGGAGGCAGTCAAAATGATCCTTAGAATTCTTCCCTACCTTATTCCTGTGCTGAGATACTGGCTGCTCCAACCTGCTGTAAAATGCTTGATTTCGAGAGTGAGCGAAACTAATGAAAACATTGTTGGGGTAAAACCTAAAGGGAAAGACCTAGCACCAAATCCAATTTGCCATCTGATCTAACTTCTGGAGGCAGTCAAAATGAGCCTTAGAATTCTTCCCTACCTTATTCCTGTGCTGAGATACAGGCTGCTCCAACCCGCTGTAAAATGCTTGATTTCGAGAGTGAGCGAAACTAATGAAAACATTGTTGGGGTAAAACCTAAAGGGAAAGACCTAGCCCCAAATCCAATTTGCCATCTGATCTAACTTCTGGAGGCAGTCAAAATGATCCTTAGAATTCTTCCCTACCTTATTCCTGTGCTGAGATACAGGCTGCTCCAACCTGCTGTAAAATGCTTGATTTCGAGAGTGAGCGAAACTAATGAAAACATTGTTGGGGTAAAACCTAAAGGGAAAGACCTAGCACCAAATCCAATTGGCCATCTGATCTAACTTCTGGAGGCAGTCAAAATGATCCTTAGAATTCTTCCCTACCTTATTCCTGTGCTGAGATACAGGCTGCTCCAACCTGCTGTAAAATGCTTGATTTCGAGAGTGAGCGAAACTAATGAAAACATTGTTGGGGTAAAACCTAAAGGGAAAGACCTAGCACCAAATCCAATTTGCCATCTGATCTAACTTCTGGAGGCAGTCAAAATGATCCTTAGAATTCTTCCCTACCTTATTCCTGTGCTGAGATACAGGCTGCTCCAACCTGCTGTAAAATGCTTGATTTCGAGAGTGAGCGAAACTAATGAAAACATTGTTGGGGTAAAACCTAAAGGGAAAGACCTAGCACCAAATCCAATTTGCCATCTGATCTAACTTCTGGAGGCAGTCAAAATGATCCTTAGAATTCTTCCCTACCTTATTCCTGTGCTGAGATACAGGCTGCTCCAACCTGCTGTAAAATGCTTGATTTCGAGAGTGAGCGAAACTAATGAAAACATTGTTGGGGTAAAACCTAAAGGGAAAGACCTAGCACCAAATCCAATTTGCCATCTGATCTAACTTCTGGAGGCAGTCAAAATGTTCCTTAGAATTCTTCCCTACCTTATTCCTGTGCTGAGATACAGGCTGCTCCAACCTGCTGTAAAATGCTTGATTTCGAGAGTGAGCGAAACTAATGAAAACATTGTTGGGGTAAAACCTAAAGGGAAAGACCTAGCACCAAATCCAATTTGCCATCTGATCTAACTTCTGGAGGCAGTCAAAATGATCCTTAGAATTCTTCCCTACCTTATTCCTGTGCTGAGATACAGGCTGCTCCAACCTGCTGTAAAATGCTTGATTTCGAGAGTGAGCGAAACTAATGAAAACATTGCTGGGGTAAAACCTAAAGGGAAAGACCTAGCACCAAATCCAATTGGCCATCTGATCTAACTTCTGGAGGCAGTCAAAATGATCCTTAGAATTCTTCCCTACCTTATTCCTGTGCTGAGATACAGGCTGCTCCAACCTGCTGTAAAATGCTTGATTTCGAGAGTGAGCGAAACTAATGAAAACATTGTTGGGGTAAAACCTAAAGGGAAAGACCTAGCACCAAATCCAATTTGCCATCTGATCTAACTTCTGGAGGCAGTCAAAATGATCCTTAGAATTCTTCCCTACCTTATTCCTGTGCTGAGATACAGGCTGCTCCAACCTGCTGTAAAATGCTTGATTTCGAGAGTGAGCGAAACTAATGAAAACATTGTTGGGGTAAAACCTAAAGGGAAAGACCTAGCACCAAATCCAATTTGCCATCTGATCTAACTTCTGGAGGCAGTCAAAATGATCCTTAGAATTCTTCCCTACCTTATTCCTGTGCTGAGATACAGGCTGCTCCAACCTGCTGTAAAATGCTTGATTTCGAGAGTGAGCGAAACGAATGAAACCATTGTTGGGGTAAAACCTAAAGGGAAAGACCTAGCACCAAATCCAATTTGCCATCTGATCTAACTTCTGGAGGCAGTCAAAATGATCCTTAGAATTCTTCCCTACCTTATTCCTGTGCTGAGATACAGGCTGCTCCAACCTGCTGTAAAATGCTTGATTTCGAGAGTGAGCGAAACTAATGAAAACATTGTTGGGGTAAAACCTAAAGGGAAAGACCTAGCACCAAATCCAATTTGCCATCTGATCTAACTTCTGGAGGCAGTCAAAATGATCCTTAGAATTCTTCCCTACCTTATTCCTGTGCTGAGATACAGGCTGCTCCAACCTGCTGTAAAATGCTTGATTTTGAGAGTGAGCGAAACTAATGAAAACATTGTTGGGGTAAAACCTAAAGGGAAAGACCTAGCACCAAATCCAATTTGCCATCTGATCTAACTTCTGGAGGCAGTCAAAATGATCCTTAGAATTCTTCCCTACCTTATTCCTGTGCTGAGATACAGGCTGCTCCAACCTGCTGTAAAATGCTTGATTTCGAGAGTGAGCGAAACTAATGAAAACATTGTTGGGGTAAAACCTAAAGGGAAAGACCTAGCACCAAATTCCATTGGCCATCTGATCTAACTTCTGGAGGCAGTCAAAATGATCCTTAGAATTCTTCCCTACCTTATTCCTGTGCTGAGATACAGGCTGCTCCAACCTGCTGTAAAATGCTTGATTTCGAGAGTGAGCGAAACTAATGAAAACATTGTTGGGGTAAAACCTAAAGGGAAAGACCTAGCACCAAATCCAATTTGCCATCTGATCTAACTTCTGGAGGCAGTCAAAATGATCCTTAGAATTCTTCCCTACCTTATTCCTGTGCTGAGATACAGGCTGCTCCAACCTGCTGTAAAATGCTTGATTTCGAGAGTGAGCGAAACTAATGAAAACATTGTTGGGGTAAAACCTAAAGGGAAAGACCTAGCACCAAATCCAATTTGCCATCTGATCTAACTTCTGGAGGCAGTCAAAATGATCCTTAGAATTCTTCCCTACCTTATTCCTGTGCTGAGATACAGGCTGCTCCAACCTGCTGTAAAATGCTTGATTTCGAGAGTGAGCGAAACGAATGAAAACATTGTTGGGGTAAAACCTAAAGGGAAAGACCTAGCACCAAATCCAATTTGCCATCTGATCTAACTTCTGGAGGCAGTCAAAATGATCCTTAGAATTCTTCCCTACCTTATTCCTGTGCTGAGATACAGGCTGCTCCAACCTGCTGTAAAATGCTTGATTTCGAGAGTGAGCGAAACTAATGAAAACATTGTTGGGGTAAAACCTAAAGGGAAAGACCTAGCACCAAATCCAATTTGCCATCTGATCTAACTTCTGGAGGCAGTCAAAATGATCCTTAGAATTCTTCCCTACCTTATTCCTGTGCTGAGATACAGGCTGCTCCAACCTGCTGTAAAATGCTTGATTTCGAGAGTGAGCGAAACTAATGAAAACATTGTTGGGGTAAAACCTAAAGGGAAAGACCTAGCACCAAATCCAATTTGCCATCTGATCTAACTTCTGGAGGCAGTCAAAATGATCCTTAGAATTCTTCCCTACCTTATTCCTGTGCTGAGATACAGGCTGCTCCAACCTGCTGTAAAATGCTTGATTTCGAGAGTGAGCGAAACTAATGAAAACATTGTTGGGGTAAAACCTAAAGGGAAAGACCTAGCACCAAATCCAATTTGCCATCTGATCTAACTTCTGGAGGCAGTCAAAATGATCCTTAGAATTCTTCCCTACCTTATTCCTGTGCTGAGATACAGGCTGCTCCAACCTGCTGTAAAATGCTTAATTTCGAGAGTGAGCGAAACGAATGAAAACATTGTTGGGGTAAAACCTAAAGGGAAAGACCTAGCACCAAATCCAATTTGCCATCTGATCTAACTTCTGGAGGCAGTCAAAATGATCCTTAGAATTCTTCCCTACCTTATTCCTGTGCTGAGATACTGGCTGCTCCAACCCGATGTAAAATGCTTGATTTCGAGAGTGAGCGAAACGAATGAAAACATTGT
Source organism: Melanerpes formicivorus (assembly GCF_026170545.1). Lineage (NCBI taxonomy): Eukaryota > Metazoa > Chordata > Aves > Piciformes > Picidae > Melanerpes > Melanerpes formicivorus. The sequence goes on from NW_027143773.1 coordinate 17,353, forward strand.
TGGGGTAAAACCTAAAGGGAAAGACCTAGCACCAAATCCAATTTGCCATCTGATCTAACTTCTGGAGGCAGTCAAAATGAGCCTTAGAATTCTTCCCTACCTTATTCCTGTGCTGAGATACAGGCTGCTCCAACCCGCTGTAAAATGCTTGATTTCGAGAGTGAGCGAAACTAATGAAAACATTGTTGGGGTAAAACCTAAAGGGAAAGACCTAGCCCCAAATCCAATTTGCCATCTGATCTAACTTCTGGAGGCAGTCAAAATGATCCTTAGAATTCTTCCCTACCTTATTCCTGTGCTGAGATACAGGCTGCTCCAACCTGCTGTAAAATGCTTGATTTCGAGAGTGAGCGAAACTAATGAAAACATTGTTGGGGTAAAACCTAAAGGGAAAGACCTAGCACCAAATCCAATTTGCCATCTGATCTAACTTCTGGAGGCAGTCAAAATGATCCTTAGAATTCTTCCCTACCTTATTCCTGTGCTGAGATACAGGCTGCTCCAACCTGCTGTAAAATGCTTGATTTCGAGAGTGAGCGAAACGAATGAAAACATTGTTGGGGTAAAACCTAAAGGGAAAGACCTAGCACCAAATCCAATTTGCCATCTGATCTAACTTCTGGAGGCAGTCAAAATGATCCTTAGAATTCTTCCCTACCTTATTCCTGTGCTGAGATACAGGCTGCTCCAACCTGCTGTAAAATGCTTGATTTCGAGAGTGAGCGAAACTAATGAAAACATTGTTGGGGTAAAACCTAAAGGGAAAGACCTAGCACCAAATCCAATTTGCCATCTGATCTAACTTCTGGAGGCAGTCAAAATGATCCTTAGAATTCTTCCCTACCTTATTCCTGTGCTGAGATACAGGCTGCTCCAACCTGCTGTAAAATGCTTGATTTCGAGAGTGAGCGAAACTAATGAAAACAATAAAGGGAAAGACCTAGCACCAAATCCAATTTGCCATCTGATCTAACTTCTGGAGGCAGTCAAAATGAGCCTTAGAATTCTTCCCTACCTTATTCCTGTGCTGAGATACAGGCTGCTCCCAACCTGCTGTAAATGCTTGATTTCGAGAGTGAGCGAAAACTAATGAAAACATTGTTGGGGTAAAACCTAAAGGGAAAGACCTAGCACCAAATCCAATTTGCCATCTGATCTAACTTCTGGAGGCAGTCAAAATGATCCTTAGAATTCTTCCCTACCTTATTCCTGTGCTGAGATACAGGCTGCTCCAACCTGCTGTAAAATGCTTGATTTCGAGAGTGAGCGAAACTAATGAAAACATTGTCGGGGTAAAACCTAAAGGGAAAGACCTAGCACCAAATCCAATTGGCCATCTGATCTAACTTCTGGAGGCAGTCAAAATGATCCTTAGAATTCCTTCCCTACCTTATTCCTGTGCTGAGATACAGGCTGCTCCAACCTGCTGTAAAATGCTTGATTTCGAGAGTGAGCGAAACTAATGAAAACATTGTTGGGGTAAAACCTAAAGGGAAAGACCTAGCACCAAATCCAATTTGCCATCTGATCTAACTTCTGGAGGCAGTCAAAATGATCCTTAGAATTCTTCCCCTACCTTATTCCTGTGCTGAGATACAGGCTGCTCCAACCTGCTGTAAAATGCTTGATTTCGAGAGTGAGCGAAACTAATGAAAACATTGTTGGGGTAAAACCTAAAGGGAAAGACCTAGCACCAAATCCAATTTGCCCATCTGATCTAACTTCTGGAGGCAGTCAAAATGATCCTTAGAATTCTTCCCTACCTTATTCCTGTGCTGAGATACAGGCTGCTCCAACCTGCTGTAAAATGCTTGATTTCGAGAGTGAGCGAAACTAATGAAAACATTGTGGGGCTAAAACCTAAAGGGAAAGACCTAGCACCAAATCCAATTTGCCATCTGATCTAACTTCTGGAGGCAGTCAAAATGATCCTTAGAATTCTTCCCTACCTTATTCCTGTGCTGAGATACAGGCTGCTCCAACCTGCTGTAAAAATGCTTGATTTCGAGAGTGAGTGAAACTAATGAAAACATTGTTGGGTAAAACCTAAAGGGAAAGACCTAGCACCAAATTCCATTGGCCATCTGATCTAACTTCTGGAGGCAGTCAAAATGATCCTTAGAATTCTTCCCTACCTTATTCCTGTGCTGAGATACAGGCTGCTCCAACCTGCTGTAAAATGCTTGATTTCGAGAGTGAGCAAAACTAATGAAAACATTGTTGGGGTAAAACCTAAAGGAAAGACCTAGCACCAAATCCAATTTGCCATCTGATCTAACTTCTGGAGGCAGTCAAAATGATCCTTAGAATTCTTCCCTACCTTATTCCTGTGCTGAGATACAGGCTGCTCCAACCTGCTGTAAAATGCTTGATTTCGAGAGTGAGCGAAACTAATGAAAACATTGTTGGGGTAAAACCTAAAGGGAAAGACCTAGCACCAAATCCAATTTGCCATCTGATCTAACTTCTGGAGGCAGTCAAAATGATCCTTAGAATTCTTCCCTACCTTATTCCTGTGCTGAGATACAGGCTGCTCCAACCTGCTGTAAAATGCTTGATTTCGAGAGTGAGCGAAACTAATGAAAACATTGTTGGGGTAAAACCTAAAGGGAAAGACCTAGCACCAAATCCAATTTGCCATCTGATCTAACTTCTGGAGGCAGTCAAAATGATCCTTAGAATTCTTCCCTACCTTATTCCTGTGCTGAGATACAGGCTGCTCCAACCTGCTGTAAAATGCTTGATTTCGAGAGTGAGCGAAACTAATGAAAACATTGTTGGGGTAAAACCTAAAGGGAAAGACCTAGCACCAAATCCAATTTGCCATCTGATCTAACTTCTGCGGCAGTCAAAATGATCCTTAGAATTCTTCCCCTACCTTATTCCTGTGCTGAGATACAGGCTGCTCCAACCTGCTGTAAAATGCTTGATTTCGAGAGTGAGCGAAACTAATGAAAACATTGTTGGGGTAAAACCTAAAGGGAAAGACCTAGCACCAAATCAATTTGCCATCTGATCTAACTTCTGGAGGCAGTCAAAATGATCCTTAGAATTCTTCCCTACCTTATTCCTGTGCTGAGATACAGGCTGCTCCAACCCTGCTGTAAAATGCTTGATTTCGAGAGTGAGCGAAACTAATGAAAACATTGTTGGGGTAAAACCTAATAGGGAAAGACCTAGCACCAAATCCAATTGGCCATCTGATCTAACTTCTGGAGGCAGTCAAAATGATCCTTAGAATTCTTCCCTACCTTATTCCTGTGCTGAGATACAGGGCTGCTCCAACCTGCTGTAAAATGCTTGATTTCGAGAGTGAGCGAAACTAATGAAAACATTGTTGGGGTAAAACCTAAAGGGAAAGACCTAGGCACCAAATCCAATTTGCCATCTGATCTAACTTCTGGCGGCAGTCAAAATGATCCTTAGAATTCTTCCCTACCTTATTCCTGTGCTGAGATACAGGCTGCTCCAACCTGCTGTAAAATGCTTGATTTCGAGAGTGAGCGAAACTAATGAAAACATTGTTGGGGGTAAAACCTAAAGGGAAAGACCTAGCACCAAATCCAATTGGCCATCTGATCTAACTTCTGGAGGCAGTCAACAATGAGCCTTAGAATTCTTCCCTACCTTATTCCTGTGCTGAGATACAGGCTGCTCCAACCTGCTGTAAAATGCTTGATTTCGAGAGTGAGCGAAACTAATGAAAACATTGTTGGGGTAAAACCTAAAGGGAAAGACCTAGCACCAAATCCAATTGGCCATCTGATCTAACTTCTGGAGGCAGTCAAAATGATCCTTAGAATTCTTCCCTACCTTATTCCTGTGCTGAGATACAGGCTGCTCCAACCTGCTGTAAAATGCTTGATTTCGAGAGTGAGCGAAACTAATGAAAACATTGTTGGGGTAAAACCTAAAGGGAAAGACCTAGCACCAAATCCAATTTGCCATCTGATCTAACTTCTGGAGGCAGTCAAAATGATCCTTAGAATTCTTCCCTACCTTATTCCTGTGCTGAGATACAGGCTGCTCCAACCTGCTGTAAAATGCTTGATTTCGAGAGTGAGCGAAACTAATGAAAACATTGTTGGGGTAAAACCTAAAGGGGAAAGACCTAGCCCCAAATCCAATTTGCCATCTGATCTAACTTCTGGAGCAGTCAAAATGATCCTTAGAATTCTTCCCTACCTTATTCCTGTGCTGAGATACAGGCTGCCTTCCAACCTGCTGTAAAATGCTTGATTTCGAGAGTGAGCGAAAACTAATGAAAACATTGTTGGGGTAAAACCTAAAGGGAAAGACCTAGCACCAAATCCAATTTGCCATCTGATCTAACTTCTGGAGGCAGTCAAAATGATCCTTAGAATTCTTCCCTACCTTATTTCCTGTGCTGAGATACAGGCTGCTCCAACCTGCTGTAAAATGCTTGATTTCGAGAGGTGAGCGAAACTAATGAAAACATTGTTGGGGTAAAACCTAAAGGGAAAGACCTAGCACCAAATCCAAATTTGCCATCTGATCTAACTTCTGGAGGCAGTCAAAATGATCCTTAGAATTCTTCCCTACCTTATTCCTGTGCTGAGATACAGGCTGCTCCAACCTGCTGTAAAATGCTTGATTTCGAGAGTGAGCGAAACTAATGAAAACATTGTTGGGGTAAAACCTAAAGGGAAAGACCTAGCACCAAATCCAATTTGCCATCTGATCTAACTTCTGGAGGCAGTCAAAATGATCCTTAGAATTCTTCCCTACCTTATTCCTGTGCTGAGATACAGGCTGCTCCAACCTGCTGTAAAATGCTTGATTTCGAGAGTGAGCGAAACTAATGAAAACATTGTTGGGGTAAAACCTAAAGGGAAAGACCTAGCACCAAATCCAATTTGCCATCTGATCTAACTTCTGGAGGCAGTCAAAATGAGCCTTAGAATTCTTCCCTACCTTATTCCTGTGCTGAGATACAGGCTGCTCCAACCTGCTGTAAAATGCTTGATTTCGAGAGTGAGCGAAACTAATGAAAACATTGTTGGGGTAAAACCTAAAGGGAAAGACCTAGCACCAAATCCAATTTGCCATCTGATCTAACTTCTGGAGGCAGTCAAAATGATCCTTAGAATTCTTCCCTACCTTATTCCTGTGCTGAGATACAGGCTGCTCCAACCTGCTGTAAAATGCTTGATTTCGAGAGTGAGCGAAACTAATGAAAACATTGTCGGGGTAAAACCTAAAGGGAAAGACCTAGCACCAAATCCAATTGGCCATCTGATCTAACTTCTGGAGGCAGTCAAAATGATCCTTAGAATTCTTCCCTACCTTATTCCTGTGCTGAGATACAGGCTGCTCCAACCTGCTGTAAAATGCTTGATTTCGAGAGTGAGCGAAACTAATGAAAACATTGTTGGGGTAAAACCTAAAGGGAAAGACCTAGCACCAAATCCAATTTGCCATCTGATCTAACTTCTGGAGGCAGTCAAAATGATCCTTAGAATTCTTCCCTACCTTATTCCTGTGCTGAGATACAGGCTGCTCCAACCTGCTGTAAAATGCTTGATTTCGAGAGTGAGCGAAACTAATGAAAACATTGTTGGGGTAAAACCTAAAGGGAAAGACCTAGCACCAAATCCAATTTGCCATCTGATCTAACTTCTGGAGGCAGTCAAAATGATCCTTAGAATTCTTCCCTACCTTATTCCTGTGCTGAGATACAGGCTGCTCCAACCTGCTGTAAAATGCTTGATTTCGAGAGTGAGCGAAACTAATGAAAACATTGTTGGGGTAAAACCTAAAGGGAAAGACCTAGCACCAAATCCAATTTGCCATCTGATCTAACTTCTGGAGGCAGTCAAAATGATCCTTAGAATTCTTCCCTACCTTATTCCTGTGCTGAGATACAGGCTGCTCCAACCTGCTGTAAAATGCTTGATTTCGAGAGTGAGTGAAACTAATGAAAACATTGTTGGGGTAAAACCTAAAGGGAAAGACCTAGCACCAAATTCCATTGGCCATCTGATCTAACTTCTGGAGGCAGTCAAAATGATCCTTAGAATTCTTCCCTACCTTATTCCTGTGCTGAGATACAGGCTGCTCCAACCTGCTGTAAAATGCTTGATTTCGAGAGTGAGCAAAACTAATGAAAACATTGTTGGGGTAAAACCTAAAGGGAAAGACCTAGCACCAAATCCAATTTGCCATCTGATCTAACTTCTGGAGGCAGTCAAAATGATCCTTAGAATTCTTCCCTACCTTATTCCTGTGCTGAGATACAGGCTGCTCCAACCTGCTGTAAAATGCTTGATTTCGAGAGTGAGCGAAACTAATGAAAACATTGTTGGGGTAAAACCTAAAGGGAAAGACCTAGCACCAAATCCAATTTGCCATCTGATCTAACTTCTGGAGGCAGTCAAAATGATCCTTAGAATTCTTCCCTACCTTATTCCTGTGCTGAGATACAGGCTGCTCCAACCTGCTGTAAAATGCTTGATTTCGAGAGTGAGCGAAACTAATGAAAACATTGTTGGGGTAAAACCTAAAGGGAAAGACCTAGCACCAAATCCAATTTGCCATCTGATCTAACTTCTGGAGGCAGTCAAAATGATCCTTAGAATTCTTCCCTACCTTATTCCTGTGCTGAGATACAGGCTGCTCCAACCTGCTGTAAAATGCTTGATTTCGAGAGTGAGCGAAACTAATGAAAACATTGTTGGGGTAAAACCTAAAGGGAAAGACCTAGCACCAAATCCAATTTGCCATCTGATCTAACTTCTGGCGGCAGTCAAAATGATCCTTAGAATTCTTCCCTACCTTATTCCTGTGCTGAGATACAGGCTGCTCCAACCTGCTGTAAAATGCTTGATTTCGAGAGTGAGCGAAACTAATGAAAACATTGTTGGGGTAAAACCTAAAGGGAAAGACCTAGCACCAAATCCAATTTGCCATCTGATCTAACTTCTGGAGGCAGTCAAAATGATCCTTAGAATTCTTCCCTACCTTATTCCTGTGCTGAGATACAGGCTGCTCCAACCTGCTGTAAAATGCTTGATTTCGAGAGTGAGCGAAACTAATGAAAACATTGTTGGGGTAAAACCTAAAGGGAAAGACCTAGCACCAAATCCAATTGGCCATCTGATCTAACTTCTGGAGGCAGTCAAAATGATCCTTAGAATTCTTCCCTACCTTATTCCTGTGCTGAGATACAGGCTGCTCCAACCTGCTGTAAAATGCTTGATTTCGAGAGTGAGCGAAACTAATGAAAACATTGTTGGGGTAAAACCTAAAGGGAAAGACCTAGCACCAAATCCAATTTGCCATCTGATCTAACTTCTGGCGGCAGTCAAAATGATCCTTAGAATTCTTCCCTACCTTATTCCTGTGCTGAGATACAGGCTGCTCCAACCTGCTGTAAAATGCTTGATTTCGAGAGTGAGCGAAACTAATGAAAACATTGTTGGGGTAAAACCTAAAGGGAAAGACCTAGCACCAAATCCAATTGGCCATCTGATCTAACTTCTGGAGGCAGTCAAAATGAGCCTTAGAATTCTTCCCTACCTTATTCCTGTGCTGAGATACAGGCTGCTCCAACCTGCTGTAAAATGCTTGATTTCGAGAGTGAGCGAAACTAATGAAAACATTGTTGGGGTAAAACCTAAAGGGAAAGACCTAGCACCAAATCCAATTGGCCATCTGATCTAACTTCTGGAGGCAGTCAAAATGATCCTTAGAATTCTTCCCTACCTTATTCCTGTGCTGAGATACAGGCTGCTCCAACCTGCTGTAAAATGCTTGATTTCGAGAGTGAGCGAAACTAATGAAAACATTGTTGGGGTAAAACCTAAAGGGAAAGACCTAGCACCAAATCCAATTTGCCATCTGATCTAACTTCTGGAGGCAGTCAAAATGATCCTTAGAATTCTTCCCTACCTTATTCCTGTGCTGAGATACAGGCTGCTCCAACCTGCTGTAAAATGCTTGATTTCGAGAGTGAGCGAAACTAATGAAAACATTGTTGGGGTAAAACCTAAAGGGAAAGACCTAGCACCAAATCCAATTTGCCATCTGATCTAACTTCTGGAGGCAGTCAAAATGATCCTTAGAATTCTTCCCTACCTTATTCCTGTGCTGAGATACAGGCTGCTCCAACCTGCTGTAAAATGCTTGATTTCGAGAGTGAGTGAAACTAATGAAAACATTGTTGGGGTAAAACCTAAAGGGAAAGACCTAGCACCAAATTCCTTTGGCCATCTGATCTAACTTCTGGAGGCAGTCAAAATGATCCTTAGAATTCTTCCCTACCTTATTCCTGTGCTGAGATACAGGCTGCTCCAACCTGCTGTAAAATGCTTGATTTCGAGAGTGAGCAAAACTAATGAAAACATTGTTGGGGTAAAACCTAAAGGGAAAGACCTAGCACCAAATCCAATTTGCCATCTGATCTAACTTCTGGAGGCAGTCAAAATGATCCTTAGAATTCTTCCCTACCTTATTCCTGTGCTGAGATACAGGCTGCTCCAACCTGCTGTAAAATGCTTGATTTCGAGAGTGAGCGAAACTAATGAAAACATTGTTGGGGTAAAACCTAAAGGGAAAGACCTAGCACCAAATCCAATTTGCCATCTGATCTAACTTCTGGAGGCAGTCAAAATGATCCTTAGAATTCTTCCCTACCTTATTCCTGTGCTGAGATACAGGCTGCTCCAACCTGCTGTAAAATGCTTGATTTCGAGAGTGAGCGAAACTAATGAAAACATTGTTGGGGTAAAACCTAAAGGGAAAGACCTAGCACCAAATCCAATTGGCCATCTGATCTAACTTCTGGAGGCAGTCAAAATGATCCTTAGAATTCTTCCCTACCTTATTCCTGTGCTGAGATACAGGCTGCTCCAACCTGCTGTAAAATGCTTGATTTCGAGAGTGAGCGAAACTAATGAAAACATTGTTGGGGTAAAACCTAAAGGGAAAGACCTAGCACCAAATCCAATTTGCCATCTGATCTAACTTCTGGCGGCAGTCAAAATGATCCTTAGAATTCTTCCCTACCTTATTCCTGTGCTGAGATACAGGCTGCTCCAACCTGCTGTAAAATGCTTGATTTCGAGAGTGAGCGAAACTAATGAAAACATTGTTGGGGTAAAACCTAAAGGGAAAGACCTAGCACCAAATCCAATTGGCCATCTGATCTAACTTCTGGAGGCAGTCAAAATGATCCTTAGAATTCTTCCCTACCTTATTCCTGTGCTGAGATACAGGCTGCTCCAACCTGCTGTAAAATGCTTGATTTCGAGAGTGAGCGAAACTAATGAAAACATTGTTGGGGTAAAACCTAAAGGGAAAGACCTAGCACCAAATCCAATTTGCCATCTGATCTAACTTCTGGAGGCAGTCAAAATGATCCTTAGAATTCTTCCCTACCTTATTCCTGTGCTGAGATACAGGATGCTCCAACCTGCTGTAAAATGCTTGATTTCGAGAGTGAGCGAAACTAATGAAAACATTGTTGGGGTAAAACCTAAAGGGAAAGACCTAGCACCAAATCCAATTTGCCATCTGATCTAACTTCTGGAGGCAGTCAAAATGATCCTTAGAATTCTTCCCTACCTTATTCCTGTGCTGAGATACAGGCTGCTCCAACCTGCTGTAAAATGCTTGATTTCGAGAGTGAGCGAAACTAATGAAAACATTGTTGGGGTAAAACCTAAAGGGAAAGACCTAGCACCAAATCCAATTGGCCATCTGATCTAACTTCTGGAGGCAGTCAAAATGATCCTTAGAATTCTTCCCTACCTTATTCCTGTGCTGAGATACAGGCTGCTCCAACCTGCTGTAAAATGCTTGATTTCGAGAGTGAGCGAAACTAATGAAAACATTGTTGGGGTAAAACCTAAAGGGAAAGACCTAGCACCAAATCCAATTTGCCATCTGATCTAACTTCTGGCGGCAGTCAAAATGATCCTTAGAATTCTTCCCTACCTTATTCCTGTGCTGAGATACAGGCTGCTCCAACCTGCTGTAAAATGCTTGATTTCGAGAGTGAGCGAAACTAATGAAAACATTGTTGGGGTAAAACCTAAAGGGAAAGACCTAGCACCAAATCCAATTGGCCATCTGATCTAACTTCTGGAGGCAGTCAAAATGATCCTTAGAATTCTTCCCTACCTTATTCCTGTGCTGAGATACAGGCTGCTCCAACCTGCTGTAAAATGCTTGATTTCGAGAGTGAGCGAAACTAATGAAAACATTGTTGGGGTAAAACCTAAAGGGAAAGACCTAGCACCAAATCCAATTGGCCATCTGATCTAACTTCTGGAGGCAGTCAAAATGATCCTTAGAATTCTTCCCTACCTTATTCCTGTGCTGAGATACAGGCTGCTCCAACCTGCTGTAAAATGCTTGATTTCGAGAGTGAGCGAAACTAATGAAAACATTGTTGGGGTAAAACCTAAAGGGAAAGACCTAGCACCAAATCCAATTGGCCATCTGATCTAACTTCTGGAGGCAGTCAAAATGATCCTTAGAATTCTTCCCTACCTTATTCCTGTGCTGAGATACAGGCTGCTCCAACCTGCTGTAAAATGCTTGATTTCGAGAGTGAGCGAAACGAATGAAAACATTGTTGGGGTAAAACCTAAAGGGAAAGACCTAGCACCAAATCCAATTTGCCATCTGATCTAACTTCTGGCGGCAGTCAAAATGATCCTTAGAATTCTTCCCTACCTTATTCCTGTGCTGAGATACAGGCTGCTCCAACCTGCTGTAAAATGCTTGATTTCGAGAGTGAGCGAAACTAATGAAAACATTGTTGGGGTAAAACCTAAAGGGAAAGACCTAGCACCAAATCCAATTGGCCATCTGATCTAACTTCTGGAGGCAGTCAAAATGATCCTTAGAATTCTTCCCTACCTTATTCCTGTGCTGAGATACAGGCTGCTCCAACCTGCTGTAAAATGCTTGATTTCGAGAGTGAGCGAAACGAATGAAAACATTGTTGGGGTAAAACCTAAAGGGAAAGACCTAGCACCAAATCCAATTGGCCATCTGATCTAACTTCTGGCGGCAGTCAAAATGATCCTTAGAATTCTTCCCTACCTTATTCCTGTGCTGAGATACAGGCTGCTCCAACCTGCTGTAAAATGCTTGATTTCGAGAGTGAGCGAAACTAATGAAAACATTGCTGGGGTAAAACCTAAAGGGAAAGACCTAGCACCAAATCCAATTGGCCATCTGATCTAACTTCTGGAGGCAGTCAAAATGATCCTTAGAATTCTTCCCTACCTTATTCCTGTGCTGAGATACAGGCTGCTCCAACCTGCTGTAAAATGCTTGATTTCGAGAGTGAGCGAAACGAATGAAAACATTGTTGGGGTAAAACCTAAAGGGAAAGACCTAGCACCAAATCCAATTGGCCATCTGATCTAACTTCTGGAGGCAGTCAAAATGATCCTTAGAATTCTTCCCTACCTTATTCCTGTGCTGAGATACAGGCTGCTCCAACCTGCTGTAAAATGCTTGATTTCGAGAGTGAGCGAAACTAATGAAAACATTGTTGGGGTAAAACCTAAAGGGAAAGACCTAGCACCAAATCCAATTTGCCATCTGATCTAACTTCTGGAGGCAGTCAAAATGATCCTTAGAATTCTTCCCTACCTTATTCCTGTGCTGAGATACAGGCTGCTCCAACCTGCTGTAAAATGCTTGATTTCGAGAGTGAGCGAAACTAATGAAAACATTGTTGGGGTAAAACCTAAAGGGAAAGACCTAGCACCAAATCCAATTGGCCATCTGATCTAACTTCTGGAGGCAGTCAAAATGATCCTTAGAATTCTTCCCTACCTTATTCCTGTGCTGAGATACAGGCTGCTCCAACCTGCTGTAAAATGCTTGATTTCGAGAGTGAGCGAAACTAATGAAAACATTGTTGGGGTAAAACCTAAAGGGAAAGACCTAGCACCAAATCCAATTTGCCATCTGATCTAACTTCTGGCGGCAGTCAAAATGATCCTTAGAATTCTTCCCTACCTTATTCCTGTGCTGAGATACAGGCTGCTCCAACCTGCTGTAAAATGCTTGATTTCGAGAGTGAGCGAAACTAATGAAAACATTGTTGGGGTAAAACCTAAAGGGAAAGACCTAGCACCAAATCCAATTGGCCATCTGATCTAACTTCTGGAGGCAGTCAAAATGATCCTTAGAATTCTTCCCTACCTTATTCCTGTGCTGAGATACAGGCTGCTCCAACCTGCTGTAAAATGCTTGATTTCGAGAGTGAGCGAAACTAATGAAAACATTGTTGGGGTAAAACCTAAAGGGAAAGACCTAGCACCAAATCCAATTGGCCATCTGATCTAACTTCTGGAGGCAGTCAAAATGATCCTTAGAATTCTTCCCTACCTTATTCCTGTGCTGAGATACAGGCTGCTCCAACCTGCTGTAAAATGCTTGATTTCGAGAGTGAGCGAAACTAATGAAAACATTGTTGGGGTAAAACCTAAAGGGAAAGACCTAGCACCAAATCCAATTGGCCATCTGATCTAACATCTGGAGGCAGTCAAAATGATCCTTAGAATTCTTCCCTACCTTATTCCTGTGCTGAGATACAGGCTGCTCCAACCTGCTGTAAAATGCTTGATTTCGAGAGTGAGCGAAACTAATGAAAACATTGTTGGGGTAAAACCTAAAGGGAAAGACCTAGCACCAAATCCAATTGGCCATCTGATCTAACTTCTGGCGGCAGTCAAAATGATCCTTAGAATTCTTCCCTACCTTATTCCTGTGCTGAGATACAGGCTGCTCCAACCTGCTGTAAAATGCTTGATTTCGAGAGTGAGCGAAACGAATGAAAACATTGTTGGGGTAAAACCTAAAGGGAAAGACCTAGCACCAAATCCAATTGGCCATCTGATCTAACTTCTGGAGGCAGTCAAAATGATCCTTAGAATTCTTCCCTACCTTATTCCTGTGCTGAGATACAGGCTGCTCCAACCTGCTGTAAAATGCTCGATTTCGAGAGTGAGCGAAACGAATGAAAACATTGTTGGGGTAAAACCTAAAGGGAAAGACCTAGCACCAAATCCAATTGGCCATCTGATCTAACTTCTGGAGGCAGTCAAAATGATCCTTAGAATTCTTCCCTACCTTATTCCTGTGCTGAGATACAGGCTGCTCCAACCTGCTGTAAAATGCTTGATTTCGAGAGTGAGCGAAACGAATGAAAACATTGTTGGGGTAAAACCTAAAGGGAAAGACCTAGCACCAAATCCAATTGGCCATCTGATCTAACTTCTGGAGGCAGTCAAAATGATCCTTAGAATTCTTCCCTACCTTATTCCTGTGCTGAGATACAGGCTGCTCCAACCTGCTGTAAAATGCTTGATTTCGAGAGTGAGCGAAACTAATGAAAACATTGTTGGGGTAAAACCTAAAGGGAAAGACCTAGCACCAAATCCAATTGGCCATCTGATCTAACTTCTGGAGGCAGTCAAAATGATCCTTAGAATTCTTCCCTACCTTATTCCTGTGCTGAGATACAGGCTGCTCCAACCTGCTGTAAAATGCTTGATTTCGAGAGTGAGCGAAACTAATGAAAACATTGTTGGGGTAAAACCTAAAGGGAAAGACCTAGCACCAAATCCAATTTGCCATCTGATCTAACTTCTGGAGGCAGTCAAAATGATCCTTAGAATTCTTCCCTACCTTATTCCTGTGCTGAGATACAGGCTGCTCCAACCTGCTGTAAAATGCTTGATTTCGAGAGTGAGCGAAACTAATGAAAACATTGTTGGGGTAAAACCTAAAGGGAAAGACCTAGCACCAAATCCAATTGGCCATCTGATCTAACTTCTGGAGGCAGTCAAAATGATCCTTAGAATTCTTCCCTACCTTATTCCTGTGCTGAGATACAGGCTGCTCCAACCTGCTGTAAAATGCTTGATTTCGAGAGTGAGCGAAACTAATGAAAACATTGTTGGGGTAAAACCTAAAGGGAAAGACCTAGCACCAAATCCAATTTGCCATCTGATCTAACTTCTGGAGGCAGTCAAAATGATCCTTAGAATTCTTCCCTACCTTATTCCTGTGCTGAGATACAGGCTGCTCCAACCTGCTGTAAAATGCTTGATTTCGAGAGTGAGCGAAACTAATGAAAACATTGTTGGGGTAAAACCTAAAGGGAAAGACCTAGCACCAAATCCAATTGGCCATCTGATCTAACTTCTGGAGGCAGTCAAAATGATCCTTAGAATTCTTCCCTACCTTATTCCTGTGCTGAGATACAGGCTGCTCCAACCTGCTGTAAAATGCTTGATTTCGAGAGTGAGCGAAACTAATGAAAACATTGTTGGGGTAAAACCTAAAGGGAAAGACCTAGCACCAAATTCCATTGGCCATCTGATCTAACTTCTGGAGGCAGTCAAAATGATCCTTAGAATTCTTCCCTACCTTATTCCTGTGCTGAGATACAGGCTGCTCCAACCTGCTGTAAAATGCTTGATTTCGAGAGTGAGCGAAACTAATGAAAACATTGTTGGGGTAAAACCTAAAGGGAAAGACCTAGCACCAAATCCAATTGGCCATCTGATCTAACTTCTGGAGGCAGTCAAAATGATCCTTAGAATTCTTCCCTACCTTATTCCTGTGCTGAGATACAGGCTGCTCCAACCTGCTGTAAAATGCTTGATTTCGAGAGTGAGCGAAACGAATGAAAACATTGTTGGGGTAAAACCTAAAGGGAAAGACCTAGCACCAAATCCAATTTGCCATCTGATCTAACTTCTGGAGGCAGTCAAAATGATCCTTAGAATTCTTCCCTACCTTATTCCTGTGCTGAGATACAGGCTGCTCCAACCTGCTGTAAAATGCTTGATTTCGAGAGTGAGCGAAACTAATGAAAACATTGTTGGGGTAAAACCTAAAGGGAAAGACCTAGCACCAAATCCAATTTGCCATCTGATCTAACTTCTGGAGGCAGTCAAAATGATCCTTAGAATTCTTCCCTACCTTATTCCTGTGCTGAGATACAGGCTGCTCCAACCTGCTGTAAAATGCTTGATTTCGAGAGTGAGCGAAACTAATGAAAACATTGTTGGGGTAAAACCTAAAGGGAAAGACCTAGCACCAAATCCAATTGGCCATCTGATCTAACTTCTGGAGGCAGTCAAAATGATCCTTAGAATTCTTCCCTACCTTATTCCTGTGCTGAGATACAGGCTGCTCCAACCTGCTGTAAAATGCTTGATTTCGAGAGTGAGCGAAACGAATGAAAACATTGTTGGGGTAAAACCTAAAGGGAAAGACCTAGCACCAAATCCAATTTGCCATCTGATCTAACTTCTGGCGGCAGTCAAAATGATCCTTAGAATTCTTCCCTACCTTATTCCTGTGCTGAGATACAGGCTGCTCCAACCTGCTGTAAAATGCTTGATTTCGAGAGTGAGCGAAACTAATGAAAACATTGTTGGGGTAAAACCTAAAGGGAAAGACCTAGCACCAAATCCAATTGGCCATCTGATCTAACTTCTGGAGGCAGTCAAAATGATCCTTAGAATTCTTCCCTACCTTATTCCTGTGCTGAGATACAGGCTGCTCCAACCTGCTGTAAAATGCTTGATTTCGAGAGTGAGCGAAACGAATGAAAACATTGTTGGGGTAAAACCTAAAGGGAAAGACCTAGCACCAAATCCAATTGGCCATCTGATCTAACTTCTGGCGGCAGTCAAAATGATCCTTAGAATTCTTCCCTACCTTATTCCTGTGCTGAGATACAGGCTGCTCCAACCTGCTGTAAAATGCTTGATTTCGAGAGTGAGCGAAACTAATGAAAACATTGTTGGGGTAAAACCTAAAGGGAAAGACCTAGCACCAAATCCAATTTGCCATCTGATCTAACTTCTGGAGGCAGTCAAAATGATCCTTAGAATTCTTCCCTACCTTATTCCTGTGCTGAGATACAGGCTGCTCCAACCTGCTGTAAAATGCTTGATTTCGAGAGTGAGCGAAACGAATGAAAACATTGTTGGGGTAAAACCTAAAGGGAAAGACCTAGCACCAAATCCAATTGGCCATCTGATCTAACTTCTGGAGGCAGTCAAAATGATCCTTAGAATTCTTCCCTACCTTATTCCTGTGCTGAGATACAGGCTGCTCCAACCTGCTGTAAAATGCTTGATTTCGAGAGTGAGCGAAACTAATGAAAACATTGTTGGGGTAAAACCTAAAGGGAAAGACCTAGCACCAAATCCAATTTGCCATCTGATCTAACTTCTGGCGGCAGTCAAAATGATCCTTAGAATTCTTCCCTACCTTATTCCTGTGCTGAGATACAGGCTGCTCCAACCTGCTGTAAAATGCTTGATTTCGAGAGTGAGCGAAACTAATGAAAACATTGTTGGGGTAAAACCTAAAGGGAAAGACCTAGCACCAAATCCAATTTGCCATCTGATCTAACTTCTGGAGGCAGTCAAAATGATCCTTAGAATTCTTCCCTACCTTATTCCTGTGCTGAGATACAGGCTGCTCCAACCTGCTGTAAAATGCTTGATTTCGAGAGTGAGCGAAACTAATGAAAATATTGTTGGGGTAAAACCTAAAGGGAAAGACCTAGCACCAAATCCAATTGGCCATCTGATCTAACTTCTGGCGGCAGTCAAAATGATCCTTAGAATTCTTCCCTACCTTATTCCTGTGCTGAGATACAGGCTGCTCCAACCTGCTGTAAAATGCTTGATTTCGAGAGTGAGCGAAACTAATGAAAACATTGTTGGGGTAAAACCTAAAGGGAAAGACCTAGCACCAAATCCAATTGGCCATCTGATCTAACATCTGGAGGCAGTCAAAATGATCCTTAGAATTCTTCCCTACCTTATTCCTGTGCTGAGATACAGGCTGCTCCAACCTGCTGTAAAATGCTTGATTTCGAGAGTGAGCGAAACTAATGAAAACATTGTTGGGGTAAAACCTAAAGGGAAAGACCTAGCACCAAATCCAATTGGCCATCTGATCTAACTTCTGGCGGCAGTCAAAATGATCCTTAGAATTCTTCCCTACCTTATTCCTGTGCTGAGATACAGGCTGCTCCAACCTGCTGTAAAATGCTTGATTTCGAGAGTGAGCGAAACTAATGAAAACATTGTTGGGGTAAAACCTAAAGGGAAAGACCTAGCACCAAATCCAATTTGCCATCTGATCTAACTTCTGGAGGCAGTCAAAATGATCCTTAGAATTCTTCCCTACCTTATTCCTGTGCTGAGATACAGGCTGCTCCAACCTGCTGTAAAATGCTTGATTTCGAGAGTGAGCGAAACTAATGAAAACATTGTTGGGGTAAAACCTAAAGGGAAAGACCTAGCACCAAATCCAATTTGCCATCTGATCTAACTTCTGGAGGCAGTCAAAATGATCCTTAGAATTCTTCCCTACCTTATTCCTGTGCTGAGATACAGGCTGCTCCAACCTGCTGTAAAATGCTTGATTTCGAGAGTGAGCGAAACTAATGAAAACATTGTTGGGGTAAAACCTAAAGGGAAAGACCTAGCACCAAATCCAATTTGCCATCTGATCTAACTTCTGGAGGCAGTCAAAATGATCCTTAGAATTCTTCCCTACCTTATTCCTGTGCTGAGATACAGGCTGCTCCAACCTGCTGTAAAATGCTTGATTTCGAGAGTGAGCGAAACTAATGAAAACATTGTTGGGGTAAAACCTAAAGGGAAAGACCTAGCACCAAATCCAATTTGCCATCTGATCTAACTTCTGGAGGCAGTCAAAATGATCCTTAGAATTCTTCCCTACCTTATTCCTGTGCTGAGATACAGGCTGCTCCAACCTGCTGTAAAATGCTTGATTTCGAGAGTGAGCGAAACTAATGAAAACATTGTTGGGGTAAAACCTAAAGGGAAAGACCTAGCACCAAATCCAATTTGCCATCTGATCTAACTTCTGGAGGCAGTCAAAATGATCCTTAGAATTCTTCCCTACCTTATTCCTGTGCTGAGATACAGGCTGCTCCAACCTGCTGTAAAATGCTTGATTTCGAGAGTGAGCGAAACTAATGAAAACATTGTTGGGGTAAAACCTAAAGGGAAAGACCTAGCACCAAATCCAATTTGCCATCTGATCTAACTTCTGGAGGCAGTCAAAATGATCCTTAGAATTCTTCCCTACCTTATTCCTGTGCTGAGATACAGGCTGCTCCAACCTGCTGTAAAATGCTTGATTTCGAGAGTGAGCGAAACTAATGAAAACATTGTTGGGGTAAAACCTAAAGGGAAAGACCTAGCACCAAATCCAATTTGCCATCTGATCTAACTTCTGGAGGCAGTCAAAATGATCCTTAGAATTCTTCCCTACCTTATTCCTGTGCTGAGATACAGGCTGCTCCAACCTGCTGTAAAATGCTTGATTTCGAGAGTGAGCGAAACGAATGAAAACATTGTTGGGGTAAAACCTAAAGGGAAAGACCTAGCACCAAATCCAATTTGCCATCTGATCTAACTTCTGGAGGCAGTCAAAATGATCCTTAGAATTCTTCCCTACCTTATTCCTGTGCTGAGATACAGGCTGCTCCAACCTGCTGTAAAATGCTTGATTTCGAGAGTGAGCGAAACTAATGAAAACATTGTTGGGGTAAAACCTAAAGGGAAAGACCTAGCACCAAATCCAATTTGCCATCTGATC
The DNA here is from genome assembly GCF_026170545.1 of Melanerpes formicivorus. Classification (NCBI taxonomy): domain Eukaryota; kingdom Metazoa; phylum Chordata; class Aves; order Piciformes; family Picidae; genus Melanerpes; species Melanerpes formicivorus. Next base: position 36,007 of record NW_027143773.1, read on the forward strand.
TAACTTCTGGAGGCAGTCAAAATGATCCTTAGAATTCTTCCCTACCTTATTCCTGTGCTGAGATACAGGCTGCTCCAACCTGCTGTAAAATGCTCGATTTCGAGAGTGAGCGAAACGAATGAAAACATTGTTGGGGTAAAACCTAAAGGGAAAGACCTAGCACCAAATCCAATTGGCCATCTGATCTAACTTCTGGAGGCAGTCAAAATGATCCTTAGAATTCTTCCCTACCTTATTCCTGTGCTGAGATACAGGCTGCTCCAACCTGCTGTAAAATGCTTGATTTCGAGAGTGAGCGAAACGAATGAAAACATTGTTGGGGTAAAACCTAAAGGGAAAGACCTAGCACCAAATCCAATTGGCCATCTGATCTAACTTCTGGAGGCAGTCAAAATGATCCTTAGAATTCTTCCCTACCTTATTCCTGTGCTGAGATACAGGCTGCTCCAACCTGCTGTAAAATGCTTGATTTCGAGAGTGAGCGAAACTAATGAAAACATTGTTGGGGTAAAACCTAAAGGGAAAGACCTAGCACCAAATCCAATTGGCCATCTGATCTAACTTCTGGAGGCAGTCAAAATGATCCTTAGAATTCTTCCCTACCTTATTCCTGTGCTGAGATACAGGCTGCTCCAACCTGCTGTAAAATGCTTGATTTCGAGAGTGAGCGAAACTAATGAAAACATTGTTGGGGTAAAACCTAAAGGGAAAGACCTAGCACCAAATCCAATTTGCCATCTGATCTAACTTCTGGAGGCAGTCAAAATGATCCTTAGAATTCTTCCCTACCTTATTCCTGTGCTGAGATACAGGCTGCTCCAACCTGCTGTAAAATGCTTGATTTCGAGAGTGAGCGAAACGAATGAAAACATTGTTGGGGTAAAACCTAAAGGGAAAGACCTAGCACCAAATCCAATTTGCCATCTGATCTAACTTCTGGAGGCAGTCAAAATGATCCTTAGAATTCTTCCCTACCTTATTCCTGTGCTGAGATACAGGCTGCTCCAACCTGCTGTAAAATGCTTGATTTCGAGAGTGAGCGAAACTAATGAAAACATTGTTGGGGTAAAACCTAAAGGGAAAGACCTAGCACCAAATCCAATTTGCCATCTGATCTAACTTCTGGAGGCAGTCAAAATGATCCTTAGAATTCTTCCCTACCTTATTCCTGTGCTGAGATACAGGCTGCTCCAACCTGCTGTAAAATGCTTGATTTCGAGAGTGAGCGAAACTAATGAAAACATTGTTGGGGTAAAACCTAAAGGGAAAGACCTAGCACCAAATCCAATTGGCCATCTGATCTAACTTCTGGAGGCAGTCAAAATGATCCTTAGAATTCTTCCCTACCTTATTCCTGTGCTGAGATACAGGCTGCTCCAACCTGCTGTAAAATGCTTGATTTCGAGAGTGAGCGAAACTAATGAAAACATTGTTGGGGTAAAACCTAAAGGGAAAGACCTAGCACCAAATTCCATTGGCCATCTGATCTAACTTCTGGAGGCAGTCAAAATGATCCTTAGAATTCTTCCCTACCTTATTCCTGTGCTGAGATACAGGCTGCTCCAACCTGCTGTAAAATGCTTGATTTCGAGAGTGAGCGAAACTAATGAAAACATTGTTGGGGTAAAACCTAAAGGGAAAGACCTAGCACCAAATCCAATTGGCCATCTGATCTAACTTCTGGAGGCAGTCAAAATGATCCTTAGAATTCTTCCCTACCTTATTCCTGTGCTGAGATACAGGCTGCTCCAACCTGCTGTAAAATGCTTGATTTCGAGAGTGAGCGAAACTAATGAAAACATTGTTGGGGTAAAACCTAAAGGGAAAGACCTAGCACCAAATCCAATTTGCCATCTGATCTAACTTCTGGAGGCAGTCAAAATGATCCTTAGAATTCTTCCCTACCTTATTCCTGTGCTGAGATACAGGCTGCTCCAACCTGCTGTAAAATGCTTGATTTCGAGAGTGAGCGAAACTAATGAAAACATTGTTGGGGTAAAACCTAAAGGGAAAGACCTAGCACCAAATCCAATTTGCCATCTGATCTAACTTCTGGAGGCAGTCAAAATGATCCTTAGAATTCTTCCCTACCTTATTCCTGTGCTGAGATACAGGCTGCTCCAACCTGCTGTAAAATGCTCGATTTCGAGAGTGAGCGAAACGAATGAAAACATTGTTGGGGTAAAACCTAAAGGGAAAGACCTAGCACCAAATCCAATTGGCCATCTGATCTAACTTCTGGAGGCAGTCAAAATGATCCTTAGAATTCTTCCCTACCTTATTCCTGTGCTGAGATACAGGCTGCTCCAACCTGCTGTAAAATGCTTGATTTCGAGAGTGAGCGAAACTAATGAAAACATTGTTGGGGTAAAACCTAAAGGGAAAGACCTAGCACCAAATCCAATTTGCCATCTGATCTAACTTCTGGAGGCAGTCAAAATGATCCTTAGAATTCTTCCCTACCTTATTCCTGTGCTGAGATACAGGCTGCTCCAACCTGCTGTAAAATGCTTGATTTCGAGAGTGAGCGAAACTAATGAAAACATTGTTGGGGTAAAACCTAAAGGGAAAGACCTAGCACCAAATCCAATTTGCCATCTGATCTAACTTCTGGAGGCAGTCAAAATGATCCTTAGAATTCTTCCCTACCTTATTCCTGTGCTGAGATACAGGCTGCTCCAACCTGCTGTAAAATGCTTGATTTCGAGAGTGAGCGAAACTAATGAAAACATTGTTGGGGTAAAACCTAAAGGGAAAGACCTAGCACCAAATCCAATTTGCCATCTGATCTAACTTCTGGAGGCAGTCAAAATGATCCTTAGAATTCTTCCCTACCTTATTCCTGTGCTGAGATACAGGCTGCTCCAACCTGCTGTAAAATGCTTGATTTCGAGAGTGAGCGAAACTAATGAAAACATTGTTGGGGTAAAACCTAAAGGGAAAGACCTAGCACCAAATCCAATTTGCCATCTGATCTAACTTCTGGAGGCAGTCAAAATGATCCTTAGAATTCTTCCCTACCTTATTCCTGTGCTGAGATACAGGCTGCTCCAACCTGCTGTAAAATGCTTGATTTCGAGAGTGAGCGAAACTAATGAAAACATTGTTGGGGTAAAACCTAAAGGGAAAGACCTAGCACCAAATCCAATTTGCCATCTGATCTAACTTCTGGAGGCAGTCAAAATGATCCTTAGAATTCTTCCCTACCTTATTCCTGTGCTGAGATACAGGCTGCTCCAACCTGCTGTAAAATGCTTGATTTCGAGAGTGAGCGAAACGAATGAAAACATTGTTGGCGTAAAACCTAAAGGGAAAGACCTAGCACCAAATCCAATTTGCCATCTGATCTAACTTCTGGAGGCAGTCAAAATGATCCTTAGAATTCTTCCCTACCTTATTCCTGTGCTGAGATACAGGCTGCTCCAACCTGCTGTAAAATGCTTGATTTCGAGAGTGAGCGAAACGAATGAAAACATTGTTGGGGTAAAACCTAAAGGGAAAGACCTAGCACCAAATCCAATTGGCCATCTGATCTAACTTCTGGAGGCAGTCAAAATGATCCTTAGAATTCTTCCCTACCTTATTCCTGTGCTGAGATACAGGCTGCTCCAACCTGCTGTAAAATGCTTGATTTCGAGAGTGAGCGAAACGAATGAAAACATTGTTGGCGTAAAACCTAAAGGGAAAGACCTAGCACCAAATCCAATTTGCCATCTGATCTAACTTCTGGAGGCAGTCAAAATGATCCTTAGAATTCTTCCCTACCTTATTCCTGTGCTGAGATACAGGCTGCTCCAACCTGCTGTAAAATGCTTTATTTCGAGAGTGAGCGAAACGAATGAAAACATTGTTGGGGTAAAACCTAAAGGGAAAGACCTAGCACCAAATCCAATTGGCCATCTGATCTAACTTCTGGAGGCAGTCAAAATGATCCTTAGAATTCTTCCCTACCTTATTCCTGTGCTGAGATACAGGCTGCTCCAACCTGCTGTAAAATGCTTGATTTCGAGAGTGAGCGAAACGAATGAAAACATTGTTGGGGTAAAACCTAAAGGGAAAGACCTAGCACCAAATCCAATTTGCCATCTGATCTAACTTCTGGAGGCAGTCAAAATGATCCTTAGAATTCTTCCCTACCTTATTCCTGTGCTGAGATACAGGCTGCTCCAACCTGCTGTAAAATGCTTGATTTCGAGAGTGAGCGAAACTAATGAAAACATTGTTGGGGTAAAACCTAAAGGGAAAGACCTAGCACCAAATCCAATTTGCCATCTGATCTAACTTCTGGAGGCAGTCAAAATGATCCTTAGAATTCTTCCCTACCTTATTCCTGTGCTGAGATACAGGCTGCTCCAACCTGCTGTAAAATGCTCGATTTCGAGAGTGAGCGAAACGAATGAAAACATTGTTGGGGTAAAACCTAAAGGGAAAGACCTAGCACCAAATCCAATTGGCCATCTGATCTAACTTCTGGAGGCAGTCAAAATGATCCTTAGAATTCTTCCCTACCTTATTCCTGTGCTGAGATACAGGCTGCTCCAACCTGCTGTAAAATGCTTGATTTCGAGAGTGAGCGAAACTAATGAAAACATTGTTGGGGTAAAACCTAAAGGGAAAGACCTAGCACCAAATCCAATTTGCCATCTGATCTAACTTCTGGAGACAGTCAAAATGATCCTTAGAATTCTTCCCTACCTTATTCCTGTGCTGAGATACAGGCTGCTCCAACCTGCTGTAAAATGCTCGATTTCGAGAGTGAGCGAAACGAATGAAAACATTGTTGGGGTAAAACCTAAAGGGAAAGACCTAGCACCAAATCCAATTGGCCATCTGATCTAACTTCTGGAGGCAGTCAAAATGATCCTTAGAATTCTTCCCTACCTTATTCCTGTGCTGAGATACAGGCTGCTCCAACCTGCTGTAAAATGCTTGATTTCGAGAGTGAGCGAAACGAATGAAAACATTGTTGGGGTAAAACCTAAAGGGAAAGACCTAGCACCAAATCCAATTGGCCATCTGATCTAACTTCTGGAGGCAGTCAAAATGATCCTTAGAATTCTTCCCTACCTTATTCCTGTGCTGAGATACAGGCTGCTCCAACCTGCTGTAAAATGCTTGATTTCGAGAGTGAGCGAAACTAATGAAAACATTGTTGGGGTAAAACCTAAAGGGAAAGACCTAGCACCAAATCCAATTGGCCATCTGATCTAACTTCTGGAGGCAGTCAAAATGATCCTTAGAATTCTTCCCTACCTTATTCCTGTGCTGAGATACAGGCTGCTCCAACCTGCTGTAAAATGCTTGATTTCGAGAGTGAGCGAAACTAATGAAAACATTGTTGGGGTAAAACCTAAAGGGAAAGACCTAGCACCAAATCCAATTTGCCATCTGATCTAACTTCTGGAGGCAGTCAAAATGATCCTTAGAATTCTTCCCTACCTTATTCCTGTGCTGAGATACAGGCTGCTCCAACCTGCTGTAAAATGCTTGATTTCGAGAGTGAGCGAAACTAATGAAAACATTGTTGGGGTAAAACCTAAAGGGAAAGACCTAGCACCAAATCCAATTGGCCATCTGATCTAACTTCTGGAGGCAGTCAAAATGATCCTTAGAATTCTTCCCTACCTTATTCCTGTGCTGAGATACAGGCTGCTCCAACCTGCTGTAAAATGCTTGATTTCGAGAGTGAGCGAAACTAATGAAAACATTGTTGGGGTAAAACCTAAAGGGAAAGACCTAGCACCAAATCCAATTGGCCATCTGATCTAACTTCTGGAGGCAGTCAAAATGATCCTTAGAATTCTTCCCTACCTTATTCCTGTGCTGAGATACAGGCTGCTCCAACCTGCTGTAAAATGCTTGATTTCGAGAGTGAGCGAAACTAATGAAAACATTGTTGGGGTAAAACCTAAAGGGAAAGACCTAGCACCAAATCCAATTGGCCATCTGATCTAACTTCTGGAGGCAGTCAAAATGATCCTTAGAATTCTTCCCTACCTTATTCCTGTGCTGAGATACAGGCTGCTCCAACCTGCTGTAAAATGCTTGATTTCGAGAGTGAGCGAAACTAATGAAAACATTGTTGGGGTAAAACCTAAAGGGAAAGACCTAGCACCAAATTCCATTGGCCATCTGATCTAACTTCTGGAGGCAGTCAAAATGATCCTTAGAATTCTTCCCTACCTTATTCCTGTGCTGAGATACAGGCTGCTCCAACCTGCTGTAAAATGCTTGATTTCGAGAGTGAGCGAAACTAATGAAAACATTGTTGGGGTAAAACCTAAAGGGAAAGACCTAGCACCAAATCCAATTGGCCATCTGATCTAACTTCTGGAGGCAGTCAAAATGATCCTTAGAATTCTTCCCTACCTTATTCCTGTGCTGAGATACAGGCTGCTCCAACCTGCTGTAAAATGCTTGATTTCGAGAGTGAGCGAAACGAATGAAAACATTGTTGGGGTAAAACCTAAAGGGAAAGACCTAGCACCAAATCCAATTTGCCATCTGATCTAACTTCTGGAGGCAGTCAAAATGATCCTTAGAATTCTTCCCTACCTTATTCCTGTGCTGAGATACAGGCTGCTCCAACCTGCTGTAAAATGCTTGATTTCGAGAGTGAGCGAAACTAATGAAAACATTGTTGGGGTAAAACCTAAAGGGAAAGACCTAGCACCAAATCCAATTTGCCATCTGATCTAACTTCTGGAGGCAGTCAAAATGATCCTTAGAATTCTTCCCTACCTTATTCCTGTGCTGAGATACAGGCTGCTCCAACCTGCTGTAAAATGCTCGATTTCGAGAGTGAGCGAAACGAATGAAAACATTGTTGGGGTAAAACCTAAAGGGAAAGACCTAGCACCAAATCCAATTTGCCATCTGATCTAACTTCTGGAGGCAGTCAAAATGATCCTTAGAATTCTTCCCTACCTTATTCCTGTGCTGAGATACAGGCTGCTCCAACCTGCTGTAAAATGCTTGATTTCGAGAGTGAGCGAAACTAATGAAAACATTGTTGGGGTAAAACCTAAAGGGAAAGACCTAGCACCAAATCCAATTTGCCATCTGATCTAACTTCTGGAGGCAGTCAAAATGATCCTTAGAATTCTTCCCTACCTTATTCCTGTGCTGAGATACAGGCTGCTCCAACCTGCTGTAAAATGCTTGATTTCGAGAGTGAGCGAAACTAATGAAAACATTGTTGGGGTAAAACCTAAAGGGAAAGACCTAGCACCAAATCCAATTTGCCATCTGATCTAACTTCTGGAGGCAGTCAAAATGATCCTTAGAATTCTTCCCTACCTTATTCCTGTGCTGAGATACAGGCTGCTCCAACCTGCTGTAAAATGCTTGATTTCGAGAGTGAGCGAAACTAATGAAAACATTGTTGGGGTAAAACCTAAAGGGAAAGACCTAGCACCAAATCCAATTTGCCATCTGATCTAACTTCTGGAGGCAGTCAAAATGATCCTTAGAATTCTTCCCTACCTTATTCCTGTGCTGAGATACAGGCTGCTCCAACCTGCTGTAAAATGCTTGATTTCGAGAGTGAGCGAAACTAATGAAAACATTGTTGGGGTAAAACCTAAAGGGAAAGACCTAGCACCAAATCCAATTTGCCATCTGATCTAACTTCTGGAGGCAGTCAAAATGATCCTTAGAATTCTTCCCTACCTTATTCCTGTGCTGAGATACAGGCTGCTCCAACCTGCTGTAAAATGCTTGATTTCGAGAGTGAGCGAAACTAATGAAAACATTGTTGGGGTAAAACCTAAAGGGAAAGACCTAGCACCAAATCCAATTTGCCATCTGATCTAACTTCTGGAGGCAGTCAAAATGATCCTTAGAATTCTTCCCTACCTTATTCCTGTGCTGAGATACAGGCTGCTCCAACCTGCTGTAAAATGCTTGATTTCGAGAGTGAGCGAAACTAATGAAAACATTGTTGGGGTAAAACCTAAAGGGAAAGACCTAGCACCAAATCCAATTTGCCATCTGATCTAACTTCTGGAGGCAGTCAAAATGATCCTTAGAATTCTTCCCTACCTTATTCCTGTGCTGAGATACAGGCTGCTCCAACCTGCTGTAAAATGCTTGATTTCGAGAGTGAGCGAAACGAATGAAAACATTGTTGGGGTAAAACCTAAAGGGAAAGACCTAGCACCAAATCCAATTTGCCATCTGATCTAACTTCTGGAGGCAGTCAAAATGATCCTTAGAATTCTTCCCTACCTTATTCCTGTGCTGAGATACAGGCTGCTCCAACCTGCTGTAAAATGCTTGATTTCGAGAGTGAGCGAAACTAATGAAAACATTGTTGGGGTAAAACCTAAAGGGAAAGACCTAGCACCAAATCCAATTTGCCATCTGATCTAACTTCTGGAGGCAGTCAAAATGATCCTTAGAATTCTTCCCTACCTTATTCCTGTGCTGAGATACAGGCTGCTCCAACCTGCTGTAAAATGCTTGATTTCGAGAGTGAGCGAAACGAATGAAAACATTGTTGGGGTAAAACCTAAAGGGAAAGACCTAGCACCAAATCCAATTGGCCATCTGATCTAACTTCTGGAGGCAGTCAAAATGATCCTTAGAATTCTTCCCCTACCCTTATTCCTGTGCTGAGATACAGGCTGCTCCAACCTGCTGTAAAATGCTTGATTTCGGAGAGTGGAGCGAAACTAATGAAAACATTGTTGGGGTAAAACCTAAAGGGAAAGACCTAGCACCAAATCCAATTTGCCATCTGATCTAACTTCTGGAGGCAGTCAAATGATCCTTAGAATTCTTCCCTACCTTATTCCTGTGCTGAGATACAGGCTGCTCCAACCTGCTGTAAAATGCTTGATTTCGAGAGTGAGCGAAACGAATGAAAACATTGTTGGGGTAAAACCTAAAGGGAAAGACCTAGCACCAAATCCAATTGGCCATCTGATCTAACTTCTGGAGGCAGTCAAAATGATCCTTAGAATTCTTCCCTACCTTATTCCTGTGCTGAGATACAGGCTGCTCCAACCTGCTGTAAAATGCTTGATTTCGAGAGTGAGCGAAACTAATGAAAACATTGTTGGGGTAAAACCTAAAGGGAAAGACCTAGCACCAAATCCAATTTGCCATCTGATCTAACTTCTGGGAGGCAGTCAAAATGATCCTTAGAATTCTTCCCTACCTTATTCCTGTGCTGAGATACAGGCTGCTCCAACCTGCTGTAAAATGCTTGATTTCGAGAGTGAGCGAAACTAATGAAAACATTGTTGGGGTAAAACCTAAAGGGAAAGACCTAGCACCAAATCCAATTTGCCATCTGATCTAACTTCTGGAGGCAGTCAAAATGATCCTTAGAATTCTTCCCTACCTTATTCCTGTGCTGAGATACAGGCTGCTCCAACCTGCTGTAAAAATGCTTGATTTCGAGAGTGAGCGAAACTAATGAAAACATTGTTGGGGGTAAAACCTAAAGGGAAAGACCTAGCACCAAATCCAATTGGCCATCTGATCTAACTTCTGGAGGCAGGTCAAAATGATCCTTAGAATTCTTCCCTACCTTATTCCTGTGCTGAGATACAGGCTGCTCCAACCTGCTGTAAAATGCTTGATTTCGAGAGTGAGCGAAACTAATGAAAACATTGTTGGGGGTAAAACCTAAAGGGAAAGACCTAGCACCAAATCCAATTGGCCATCTGATCTAACTTCTGGAGGCAGTCAAAATGATCCTTAGAATTCTTCCCTACCTTATTCCTGTGCTGAGATACAGGCTGCTCCAACCTGCTGTAAAATGCTTGATTTCGAGAGGTGAGCGAAACTAATGAAAACATTGTTGGGGTAAAACCTAAAGGGAAGACCTAGCACCAAATCCAATTGGCCATCTGATCTAACTTCTGGAGGCAGTCAAAATGATCCTTAGAATTCTTCCCTACCTTATTCCTGTGCTGAGATACAGGCTGCTCCAACCTGCCTGTAAAATGCTTGATTCGAGAGTGAGCGAAACTAATGAAAACATTGTTGGGGTAAAACCTAAAGGGAAAGACCTAGCACCAAATCCAATTGGCCATCTGATCTAACTTCTGGAGGCAGTCAAAATGATCCTTAGAATTCTTCCCTACCTTATTCCTGTGCTGAGATACAGGCTGCTCCAACCTGCTGTAAAATGCTAGATTCGAAAGAAAATTAAAAAAAAGAAAAAAATAAAACTAAAGATTTCCGAGAGTGAGCGAAACTAATGAAAACATTGTTGGGGTAAAACCTAAAGGGAAAGACCTAGCACCAAATCCAATTGGCCATCTGATCTAACTTCTGGAGGCAGTCAAAATGATCCTTAGAATTCTTCCCTACCTTATTCCTGTGCTGAGATACAGGCTGCTCCAACCTGCTGTAAAATGCTTGATTTCGAGAGTGTAGCGAAACTAATGAAAACATTGTTGGGGTAAAACCTAAAGGGAAAGACCTAGCACCAAATCCAATTTGCCATCTGATCTAACTTCTGGAGGCAGTCAAAATGATCCTTAGAATTCTTCCCTACCTTATTCCTGTGCTGAGATACAGGCTGCTCCAACCTGCTGTAAAATGCTTGATTTCGAGAGTGAGCGAAACTAATGAAAACATTGTTGGGGTAAAACCTAAAGGGAAAGACCTAGCACCAAATCCAATTGGCCATCTGATCTAACTTCTGGAGGCAGTCAAAATGATCCTTAGAATTCTTCCCTACCTTATTCCTGTGCTGAGATACAGGCTGCTCCAACCTGCTGTAAAATGCTTGATTTCGAGAGTGAGCGAAACTAATGAAAACATTGTTGGGGTAAAACCTAAGGGAAAGACCTAGCACCAAATCCAATTTGCCATCTGATCTAACTTCTGGGAGGCAGTCAAAATGATCCTTAGAATTCTTCCCTACCTTATTCCTGTGCTGAGATACAGGCTGCTCCAACCTGCTGTAAAATGCTTGATTTCGAGAGTGAGCGAAACTAATGAAAACATTGTTGGGGGTAAAACCTAAAGGGAAAGACCTAGCACCAAATCCAATTGGCCATCTGATCTAACTACTCTGGAGGCAGTCAAAATGATCCTTAGAATTCTTCCCTACCTTATTCCTGTGCTGAGATACAGGCTGCTCCAACCATGCTGTAAAATGCTTGATTTCGAGAGTGAGCGAAACTAATGAAAACATTGTTGGGGTAAAACCTAAAGGGAAAGACCTAGCACCAAATCCAATTTGCCATCTGATCTAACTTCTGGAGGCAGTCAAAATGATCCTTAGAATTCTTCCCTACCTTTATTCCTGTGCTGAGATACAGCCTGCTCCAACCTGCTGTAAAATGCTTGATTTCGAGAGTGAGCGAAACTAATGAAAACATTGTTGGGGTAAAACCTAAAGGGAAAGACCTAGCACCAAATCCAATTTGCCATCTGATCTAACTTCTGGAGGCAGTCAAAATGATCCTTAGAATTCTTCCCTACCTTTATTCCTGTGCTGAGATACAGGCTGCTCCAACCTGCTGTAAAATGCTTGATTTCGAGAGTGAGCGAAACTAAAGAAAACATTGTTGGGGTAAAACCTAAAGGGAAAGACCTAGCACCAAATCCAATTTGCCATCTGATCTAACTTCTGGAGGCAGTCAAAATGATCCTTAGAATTCTTCCCTACCTTATTCCTGTGCTGAGATACAGGCTGCTCCAACCTGCTGTAAAATGCTTGATTTCGAGAGTGAGCGAAACTAATGAAAACATTGTTGGGGTAAAACCTAAAGGGAAAGACCTAGCACCAAATCCAATTGGCCATCTGATCTAACTTCTGGAGGCAGTCAAAATGATCCTTAGAATTCTTCCCTACCTTATTCCTGTGCTGAGATACAGGCTGCTCCAACCTGCTGTAAAATGCTTGATTTCGAGAGTGAGCGAAACTAATGAAAACATTGTTGGGGTAAAACCTAAAGGGAAAGACCTAGCACCAAATCCAATTTGCCATCTGATCTAACTTCTGGAGGCAGTCAAAATGATCCTTAGAATTCTTCCCTACCTTATTCCTGTGCTGAGATACAGGCTGCTCCAACCTGCTGTAAAATGCTTGATTTCGAGAGTGAGCGAAACTAATGAAAACATTGTTGGGGTAAAACCTAAAGGGAAAGACCTAGCACCAAATCCAATTGGCCATCTGATCTAACTTCTGGAGGCAGTCAAAATGATCCTTAGAATTCTTCCCCTACCTTATTCCTGTGCTGAGATACAGGCTGCTCCAACCTGCTGTAAAATGCTTGATTTCGAGAGTGAGCGAAACTAATGAAAACATTGTTGGGGTAAAACCTAAAGGGAAAGACCTAGCACCAAATCCAATTGGCCCATCTGATCTAACTTCTGGAGGCAGTCAAAATGATCCTTAGAATTCTTCCCTACCCCTATTCCTGTGCTGAGATACAGGCTGCTCCAACCTGCTGTAAAATGCTTGATTTCGAGAGTGAGCGAAACTAATGAAAACATTGTTGGGGTAAAACCTAAAGGGAAAGACCTAGCACCAATCCAATTGGCCATCTGATCTAACTTCTGGAGGCAGTCAAAATGATCCTTAGAATTCTTCCCTACCTTATTCCTGTGCTGAGATACAGGCTGCTCCAACCTGCTGTAAAATGCTTGATTTCGAGAGTGAGCGAAACTAATGAAAAGATTGTTGGGGGTAAAACCTAAAGGGAAAGACCTAGCACCAAATTCTATTGGCCATCTGATCTAACTTCTGGAGGCAGTCAAAATGATCCTTAGAATTCTTCCCTACCTTATTCCTGTGACTGAGATACAGGCTGCTCCAACCTGCTGTAAAATGCT